>NC_072481.1:86172966-86475996 GCF_027574615.1 Eptesicus fuscus
GGTTCCAGCATGATCAGGTGACAGTTCTTCTCTGGGTGCCAGACTTCTCATTGTATCTGCTTATGACAGGAGGAGCCAAGGATCTTTCTGAGCTTCTTTTTTAAGGGCACTAATCCTACTCATGATGGTGCCACCCTTGACCTAAACACTCTGAATGGCTGCACCTTCTATTATCATCACTTAGACATTAAAATTTCAATATATGAATTTTGGGAGGACACAAATATTCAGGCCACAGCAAGAATGCCCACCAGGTTATGTTGGCAGAGCTGAGATGCCCAGAGTCTTGCTATTCTACTTCCTAGATCACTCATACACTGGAATATTTCTGTATTGAGAGAAAAGAGAGCTCCAGATACAATAACTTGGCATTACTGGATACTAAATTTGGTAGCAACAGATGTCGTCTTGGCTGATTTCTGTCTCCCGGAAGCCAGTAATTTTCACCTTGTGTGATAATAAGTCATATTAGGTGAGAAAGGTGAGACATCATTTGTTTTAAAAAAGGAAAATTGAGGGAAGAGGGTTGGGGAATGGGTGAAAAGGTGAAGGGATTAAGAAATACAAACTGGTAATTATAAAATGGTCATGGGATGTAAAATACAGCATAGGGGATAGTCAATAACATTGTAATAACTATATGTGGTGCCAGCTGAGTACTTGAAATATCAGAGGGACCACTTTATAAAGTATATGATTGTCTCACCAATATACTGTACACCTGAAGCTAATACTAAATAATACTGAATGTAAACTGTAATTGCAAAATTTAAAAAAAAAAGAAAAAAAAAAAGACACGTTGAAATACTCAAACTGCTGGAAAGTGCCAGCCTTCAGGAAATCTGCTTTGCATACAATGAATTTGTGTCTTAACTATTTTAAGACTTGAGGAAGGTAACAGATGACAACTTTATTAAAATATTTTCCCCCAATGAAAACAATTCTTTATTATCCTATATAATCCTATCTAATAAAAGAGAAACATGCAAATTGACCATACCTCCGCTACACTCACACGCCACGCCCAAGAGCCAATCAGGAGCGAGTATGAAAATTAATCCAACCAAGATGGCGGTGGCCACGGAGCTGGAGCGAGCAGGAGGCTTGGGTTGCCCCCGGTGATGGAGGAAGCCAAGCTTCCTGCCCACCCTGGCCGGCCCTGGCCTCCGCTCAAGGATACAAAGTTTCAATTATAGAAGATAAATAAATCCAAGATACCTGCTTTCAGCTGGCCCTAGCCTCTGCTCAAGGAGGCGCTGAAAAAAAAAAAAAAAGAAAAAAAGGAGGGGCTAGGAGCCTGGGTCACCAGGGGTTGTGGCCAGCCTGCAAACAGCCATCAGCCCCTCACCCAGGCTGGCCATGCACCCCAGTGGGGACCCCCACCCTGAAGGGGGTGTGGCCAGCTTGAAAACATCCCTCAGCCCCTCACCCAGGCTGGCCATGCCCCCCAGTGGGGTACCCTCACACAATGGGGGCATGGCTGGCCTGCAAACCACCACAGGGCCCTTGCCCAGGCCTCCCCACGCCCAAAGTGAACCCCCACCCTGATCTGGGACACCCTTCACGGCAAACCAGCTGGCCCCACCCGTGCACCAGGCCTCTATCTATACGATAAAAGGGTAATATGCTAATTAGATTGGGAGACCTTCCAGGAGACTTTTCAGACGTTCTGGACAAAGCCATGGTGGCGGGGCTGAGGTAGAGGCAGTTAGAGGCCAAGAAGGGAGGGCAGTTGTGGGTGATCAAGCTGGTGGGTGGCGGGGCCATTGGGGGTAAGCAGACCAGCAGGGGGGTCAGTTAGGGGCAAGCAGGACCTCAGTGGGGGTCAGTTGGAGGTGATCAGGACAGCAGGGGGAGGCAGTTGGGGGCAAGCAGGCCAGTGGGGAGGGATAGTGGGGGTGAGCAGGCCAACAGTGGGGGGCAGTTGGGGGTGAGCACACTGGCACAGGGGGCAGTTGGGGGTGATCGGGCTGGCGGGGGGTCATTTGGGAGCAAGCAGGCCAGTGGCGGGAGCATTTGGGGGCGAGCAGGCCATCAGGCAGAGTGGTTAGGGACAATCAGGCAGGCAGGCAGGCAGGTGAGTGGTTAGGAGCCAGCAGTCCCAGATTGCGAGAGGGATGTCCAACTGCTGGTTTAGGGAAATTAACTTTATAACATAGAAAACTAGTGGACACTATAATAATCCAGTCTTCAAACATTAGTTCCCTCATATTTGGACAAATTAAGAGCATGCACCTTCTAGTAAAACAAACTGAGAAGAAGAAAACTTTTGTGATATTCCTATCTAAAATGCATCTTCTGAATTCAATTATGAGGAAACATTAGGAAAACCCAAGTTAAAGGACATACTACAAAATAAGAAGCCCAAAGACAGAGAAAATACTCCATATTAAAGATGATTAAAGAGACACTATTAAACTAAATGCAATGCATAATCATGGCTTTGATGAACTGGTGAAAAAAAATAGTGATAAAGTACATAGTAATTGAAATGACTGATAGTATTTGAATATGGACTGTAAATTAGACAAAAGTAGTACAGGGATAGGCAAAAGTAGGTCATTTATAGTTGTGAGTATGCAAAACAGAGTTTATTCTTTTCTTATTATTTATTAATTATTATATTGTTTATTTGTATTATTTGTCTTATTATTATTATTTCATAGCCTTACTTATAATTTACTAGAGGCTTGGTGCATGAAATTCATGCACTGGGAGGGGGGAGGTCCCTGAGCCCGACCTGCACCCTCTCGCAGTCCAGAACCCCTCAGGGGATGTCCGCCTGCCGGCTTAGGCTTGTTCCCCATGGGGAATGGGCCTAAGCTGACATTTGGAAATCCCTCTCAAGTCTGGGACCCCTTTCTCCTTACCACCCACCTGCTCACTGCTCCTTACCACTCAGCTCACTGCTCCTTAGCACTGCCACAGAGGCAGGAGAGGCTCCCGCCACCACCACTGTGCTCGCCAGCCATGAGCCCTATCTTTCTGTGTAGTTGTCTGTGGGCCAACTGCTCTCTTCCTTCTCACTTAGGGCGAGCAGCATGTGAGGGCAGAGCATGCTGTCATGGAACACAGAGGGCTGCCTGGAGCTGTGGGCAGTGGCTGGGCACACAGAGTGAGAGGTGGACACAGAGGATGCTATCTCACCCAATTGTGGGGCGGGCTGGCTGGCCTTCATCTGCCTGACCCCATCTAGGGAGGGACCGAGCAGGGTGTCCACCTCTCCATTCTCCATCCTTCCATCTGTGACACCTGTCACCCTTGCCAGGCCTGCCCCAAAGAGAGTTCAGCTCAATCCCTGAATGTAAAAGGGCACGGGGGGTGAGGGGGGGATTCACTCCAGAGCCCCCTGATTCCCAGCAATAGGACATGGTCTCAGGACGGTGGCCACAGCTGCAGAACATAGATCTGTTTCAAGGAAAGTTGGGAATTCAGACTTTCGTATGAGCCCCTATTCCAAAAGGTGGCAGTTTATTCACACTGTGGCAAAGACACCTGCAAGAGTAACATAAGTGGGTAAAGTCAGAGCCAAGCCAGGGCATTTCCTCATCCAATCTCTCTGAGGCGCTTGGACAGAACCAAGTCTCACCTCTTTGCAGGACACTTCCGGAGTTTTTTTTTTTTTTTTTTTAAGCCTAAAGGACAGTAGTCTGTCTCCATTCTTGTTCTTTGGGATTTTTCATCGTCAGATAAAAGGATACATATGTTGGGGCAATCCTCTCGAGATACACTATTCCAATTGCACCCATGTGACCACGACAGTGCCCCTCAAAGGGAAGAAACCGGCAGATGGGGAGCAGGGAATTCTGAAAACCAAAGCGATGACAGAGATGCTAAGCCTTTCCTTCACGTGTCTGACACCCCTCTTCAGGCAGCCTGCAGGCCGGGTGTCTGCTGGACCTTTACCACTTGATGTCCTGGCAGGCTGCCCTGGGCCCTGCTAGGTAGTGTGCAGGGCCGCCTGGGCCTGGGGGGAGTCACACCCCCCCCCCGCCCCAGCCACTCCTGGTACAGCTCCTGCACATGGGCGCTGGTCCCCGGGGGCCACACCGGGATGGCAGCATAGATGCCTTCCATCTGCCGCAGCAGTGCCCTGTCTGCAAACCTGTCCTCCGCCTGGACCTGGCCCCTGCGGCTTAGGCATTCCCGACACAGGCCAGCACCTCCACGAAGTGGCAGGGGAGCTTGCCCCTCTACAGCTTCAGGACCACTTCTGGATGTTCCGAAAGCCGTAGCAGCCTCAAAGCATAGCAGAACCTCTCCATCCCTGTCAAGGGTGACCTCCTGGAAGTCTTTGCTCCTCAGGGTGCAGTAGGTGAGCACTCCCACGTCCTCACTGAACAGCTCCTTGGCCGTGTGCCTGAGGATGTGCACCAGGGACCCGTCAGAGCTGGCACCCTCGTGGAGCCTCACCTCCTCCTCCTTCATGTCTCCAAACAGAGTGTCCATGGCGGCGTCATTCGAGGCGAGGTCACTTTGCTCCATTATCTGGACAATTTCACCTGAGGTTAACATGCAGTCGGCACCCTGGGAACTATGTAAAGCTGTGGGAACATCTTCTCAAAGGGCCTCCAGTTTCTTGTCATAACACAGGGCCACGATGATGTGGAAAATCTTGTCTGGGGACAGGTTCTGCCGTCTGCTTAAGTAATCCTTCACAGAGAGCCCATGATCTGCTGGGGAGACTTGGCCTGCAGAGGTGGGGGTGATGGGGTGACCCAGCACACGCTCTGCATATCGGACCCAACCGGGGCAGGCGGAGGTCAGCATGGGTAGCTGGGGCTCTTCCTCACGGTGCTGGCAGTACCAACGCACAGATTCCTTCTGACTCTCCAGGATGCTGAAGTCCGCAGCTATCTTCATGTCAAAGACAGTGCACCCCAAGGCTTTTGAGAAAGCCGTGGAGTCTTCTGGATGCATCAGTGACACTGAGGCTGAATTTAGCAGCAAAATACGGCAGAGACTGAGGACACATGGACACTGCCAGCACAAGGTTCAGAACACGGAAGTCCTTGGTGTTCTGTTGAGAAACTTGGACTCCTTCCTCTGGTCACACAACTGTCACACGCCAGGCAGTCACTCAGGAATATCTTGGCATCGGCCAGCTTATGGAATTCTCCCTTCTCTCTGTTCTCCTGAGCCAGACTCCGGACGTTGACTGCGGCATTCTCTTGGTCATCGTTTTTTGTGTTTTTTTTTACTACATTCCTTCCGTGTGCAGTGATCACACTTCATCTGGAGTAGGGTGGGTGGGGGCTGGCTCGATTGACCTGGAGGAAGCACGGGGAGAGCAGGTCTGCCCTGGCACTGCTGGCGGTCTCCTTTCTTCCTGTGGAGCATCTAGGGAGGGGAAGCGGCCCCGTGTGCAGTGATCACACTTCATCTGGAGTAGGGTGGGTGGGGGCTGGCTCGATTGACCTGGAGGAAGCACGGGGAGAGCAGTCAGTCACCGCTGGTCACCCCTGGTGCTGCTGGCGGTATCCTTTCTTCCTTGTGGAGCATTTAGGGAGGGGAAGCAGCTGCAGTGCCCAAGGCCGAGTTCCAGGAGGCCAGCAGCGCTGTCAGGATCGTGCCGGTGGCACTGGTCCATTGGTGCCTGTCCTGTCCTCTGGAGATTGTACCTGCAGGACTACTAAGGAAGCCAGTCCCCAGTTCTGCCCCACCTCCACCACCGATTGATTGGAGTCTGAGGGCCGGGAGGAGGGACCAGGAGGCCTGCCTTCCAGCTGCTCACCAGTCCCTGCAGCGCCACTCACTCCAGTTCCCTGTTAGCCATCCCCTGATCAATGGAGCCTGAGGGCCGGGGGATGGGCCAGTCATCCGTTCGGTCGTTATGGGCCCTGGCTCTTTATATGTAGAGAGATATTTAAGGTAATGATGAATAGATATTTAACCTACTTTTGCTCACCCCTGTATATCATTGTTAAATTTCCTGATATTGATAATTGTACTATGGTTATATCATAGAATGTTCTTTGTCCTTAAGAAATGCAGACTGAACAATTTATAGGTAAAGGGACTTGCTTTTTTCAATTTGCTCACCTTGTTCAGAAAAATAGGTCTCTTATCCAGCTATCATCATCATGTCTCATCTATCTTACTAGTATATCCAGAGACATTAGAAGAGTGAAAGAGAATGACAAAGCAAATGCGGCAAAATGTAAACCAATAGTGAATATTAATAGTGAATGATAAAGGATATACAAAAGTTCATTTATGGATTCTTGAAACTTTTCTGTAATTTTGAAATAACATCAAAACAGAAGGTTATGTAAATGATATAAAGTGGCTTAAACTGTCTGTACAATGTAGGTGGCATTCTTTCATGCAAATAGTAACAAAGTCATTTGCTTTTTGTTTTTTAAACCAGTGTTCTTTGCTCATGAGTTTGAAGGGAGAGCTTTTCATTTCTTTCAGCCCTAATGTTAACTATACGTCTACTTTCATCTATGGGTAAATGCGCCATTTGATTAAAGGCTTATTTTCCATGTCCGTATCCTATTGTATGTGTAAACAGAATCCTTTCTCCATCAGTAACTTAATGACATGCAGACTTCAAAATTCAAGTATCAGACACATGTTTAATTGGATTTTTCAAAACAAAAAGAAAAACAACCCCAGAAAGCTTTATAAAAGTAAATACTTGTGAAAATTCTTTGAATAGTAAATATAGACTGATACATGTAAAAATCACATGAAACTCTCAATTTTCTAGTAAAAGGTAAATAACTAAAAATGACCACAAAAATACAGAACAAAAAATAGGGAGGCCAGATGGTTTTCTGGGACAACTTTATCAAAAATTCAAGAAAGAGATAATATCTAACTTATGAACTCTGTTTCAGAGAGTAGGAGAAGAAAGACCTGGAAATCTCTAACGTATGATCCAAGATAGTCTCAGTATCAAACCCAGCTCAGGACACAGTACAAGGAACGCAGTCACTAATTTACTTTATAAACATACATAGATTAAATTAAACAACAATGTAGAAAAATAATTATAAGTGAATTTGGAATATTAGAAATGTTCTAGCCCCTGATCTCTTCACTGGGAGGTAATTAATTACATGGCTGTATGCATACCTAAAATTGCATCCAGTTGTATACTTAAGATTTATGCATCTACCTGCATGAAACACTATAACTCAATAAGAAAGTTTTTCAACGTTAGTGTGGATGAAGTGAGTGGTATAACACCTTTGCTAGTGTAACCACTTAATTTTATGATGTTTTAATATACATTTTCTCATTTTAGTTGTTTCATGGGATTTGAAAAAGGTTTTATCCCATTTCCTCACGAGTTCCTGTTAAAACCCATTTAACCTTTGCTCACAGGCATTAAATAGTCTAAATATACAATCCTAATTGCAGATGTTGAAAGACTGTGAATAAAAAAATCAAAAGGATGAAAGATGTTTCTTTAGTTTGTGTAAATGGCATTTTTGGTTTCCCCAAACTTTATTTTCCCTTCGAATTTCCAGTCTTTTATAACAGGCTGTATGGCATGGCAGTCTTCCAATGCACTTAAAAAGCTCAGAGGAGCCATTCAATGTATATTAATCTACTGTGAAAACAAATATCGTGAGTGCTTGCTCTCCTGCAGTCTCAGCCATTAACGTTGGTGGTTGGTATTGATGGCATGATCTGTGCACTGCCAGCGCAAAGACTTGTGGAAGGAAACTCTCCCTAAACATTTCAACAGCTTTTGTTTTTTTTTTTCTCCTGGTCTTGTGCACAGGATACATTTGATATCGGTTACCTTCTCCTCAGTTGCAAATCTTGTCTTCATTCCTCAACTGATAGAGGACAACTACTATAAACCAACAAATGGTAGTTCTTCTTGATTTATGCAGTTAGACCCTAGGATCTGGTAACACCAGAGATTATCTTCATGGTTGGAATGCATCACATAAAATGTAGTCAAACAAAGCAAAACATGCAGCTCTCTTTGCTTTCCAGCATTACATCTACTGTGATGTATTTTCTGAAAGCCACCCAAGTATAACTATTTATTTTAACTAAAGTAATCGAGATTAATGTCAGCAGCTATGACACACACTGTTTGCTAAAGAACACATAGAACAATTGCTCAGGGCAACCTTCATTAAGAAATCAGATAAAATTAGTAAAACTGATTCCATTTCAAAACTCAGCAGCAGTTAAAATTGCCATTCAGGAGCTTCTAATTAACACACTTGGTCTTGTTCACAATCAGCTATTGTAATCTCATTAACTTATTATGTTTAATCATTGTGATAACAGCACAGCAAAACTTACTTTATTTTGCATGGGTGGAGACTGGCCAAATTGGGTGTAGCCTTTCTAATATTAAAAACACATAGGCTTTGGGGTTTTGGCATCTGTCCCACCCTTTTTTGGAATTATCCCCATCAAGGGTCAGATGCATACAGAGCCCCCTACTGTAGCAGTGAGAGGGCATTCTGGAAGCAGACACCTAATTGGGCGTTCACTGATGGGAAGATTAATTATATAGCTGATACGGTGACTCAAATCATTTTGTAATGGTGTTTGGAGAATTGACAGTTTATGCAAGAGAGAAAGAGAGATTGAAGAGAAAGAAAAAAGGAGATAAAACTATCTGAGTACCTGTGTTTAACTACTGCACCTCTCTTTGTTTTACTACCTCATTATATAAATGTGTTCTGAAGATACTAATTGCAAAAGCACAACATCTTTTTGTCCTTTAGGTAGTAGCAATCTGCACGTATCTAAAAAAAATACTCATGTTTCATTGATACCAAATATTGCCTGCTGCAATGAGATTATATTCTATTGGTGGGAACTGGGGTGTAACAGCCAGCTACAGAAAGCATTAGGTTGCCTTATTTTCTGGCTGAAAATGCTGTGTGTTTTATGAACTGTCTCCATCTTGCACACCGGGAATGTTTTTGGTGTCTAAGGCCATAATAGGATTTTCCTAAATGATACAAAAGTACAAATATTCTAACCAGTCAGCTTGTAGAGGATACTTATTTTCCAGAAAGTTTTGACACCACATTTTACCATCAACTTGAAAGAATATTTGTTATTTAATTTTTACATTATGGATGCTTTCTGCAAAGGCATCAATAAAACGAATTGTGTTCTGTGAAAAGGAAAACAACAGAGGCAGTATGCCAGCATACATGCAAATCCTTGTTCTTGGCAGGACCCTGTACAACTGGGAAGATATGCAAAGGTAAACCGGCACAGAGAGCACACTGGGAAACCCAGAAATCCTTCTGTAATCTCAAAGCCCCAGTACGCTTTTTTTGAGTGGTTGACACTAATTCCATCTTTTAAAAACAGTCACTTAACTCCTGATACTATTTTAATGGCCATAAATAAATAAATGAGGAAAAGGGCCCTTATAAATCCCAGGAGAAAAAGTTAAATGAAAGTGAAAGATGGAGTCCTTCTGTGACTCTCATATTACCATACCTAAGCACTAAGAAGGTGAACGTTCATCATTATTAAAATCATTCAATTTGTGTCTTTAATTATAACTTTTGGGGGCATGAATGGCTCCAGAGAAATTAGTCTTCTATTTGCTCTATGAAAGAATTTAATAAGTAATACATTATGTTAACTGATTTTTAAAAATCCATTTAATTTTTCCCTGAATTCTATTTTAGGATGATGAGTTTCAGTATCACAGAAATTCCTGCCTAGCATCTTCTGCTTAGACTGTTACATTTTTTTTTTATTAATATCAAGGTCCTGGGCTTTGTATACTTATGGTTTGACTTATAAATTACTTGTCAGTCCTTCCTAATTTGAGCCATGGCCTACTTAGTCATATATTAATCAGCTGCCATCTCAGATTTGCTTTATGAAAATGCACACAACTTGTTTGAATGATGGTGTCAGATTGCCTCCAAGCCAGACTTAGCTTCTACTGGTGACACTTGTGTATTTAGAGCAGCTCAGACTGTACACGCTATAAATCTCCTCTTCCCTCTCCATGTGGTGGGATCTGCATGGGTTTAAAGACAGAAAGAACTTCTGTAATTCTTTACATCTATTCTGATGACAATAGATAATTATGTTGAGTTCCCATGTGCTACAGCACTTACAAAGAACTTGAAGAATGTGGCTTTGTAAACACATGATAAGATTCCTCTACCAAATGCAAATAACAAACGTGGGACTTTAGGATTCAGCATCTTAACTTTATGTCATTTTTAGATTACAGATGCCTTTTTATTATAGGCAGATTATAAGAATACCCATCAGTATAAGTATGTATGTATATGTTAAAGGAAAATATTGTTCTAACTGGTAAAGAAAAGACTTGTCCATTACATTTATTAAAAAACAGTGAGGCATATTTTATTGGGTGGGAAGTATCTTGTTGGATGCAGGGACCACTACCATGGCATCTGCAGTGGGACAGAGAGCTTGGACTCAACTCTGACTCCAATAAGGACAAGTAAGGATTTACAATGAAAGATGAGGGTAGCAGTTGGAGGATGAAAAAGTACTAAAAGGAGACATCAGGAGTAAGGAGATTCTTGTTAGATCTACTCAGCAGAGTTCTTGTTAAAGGTGGGCCAGGGTGATCTGATATCAAAGGTGAAAGATTTTCCCTGAACTGACTTAGTAGGATTCTCGCTCAACTGAATTCTACAAAGACAGAGTGGGAAGCCAGGGTTAGGCCTAATTCAGCAGAGGGTTCAAAGGAACATGAGTAAAATAAGGTCAAGAAGAGTTTTTGTAATATATATGATGGTGTCAGATTGCCTCCAAGCCAATCTTAGCTTCCATTGGTGACACTTGCATATTTAGAGCAGCTCTCTCTCTCTCTCTCTCTCTCTCTCTCTCTCTCTCTCTCTCTCTCTCTCTCTAAATATACACACATTTATAGAAGATTAAGTATATGCAACTTTCTGTATTTGTATTCATACATATTATTTGGTAAAAATTTGCCAAATATGAAAACACTAAGTTTTGAATACTTAGCATGAAAAATATTATTGTTACCATGAAGCATTTGTTCAATGCTTATTGTGGGCCAAATCTGTTTTGTGCAATGACTATCTTTAATTTTTAAGCATTATGCTTAGTGTATGATATCAAATACTTTATAAAAATGTCACAGGCAGGTAATTTCAGTATCACAGGGCAATGGTTTTTACTGGATATTATTGTTGTTGATGTTGCTGCAAAGAACTTGCATTAAGTGAAATTTTACTTGGGTGATCAATTTAAAAACATATAAAAGCAAAGTTTCCATATTCAAGGTGAAGCTGGACCCAGAATCCCATTTTCTTCTCTCCCTCATTTCTGCTCACTATGAAACTTTAATGAAGAAACAGTTTAGTGCAAATTTGAGAATTGCTATAATATCCGCAACTTAATGAAGGTGCAGGAGGCTATTGAAGAAAAGGAAAAGGAATTTGATCTAAATACGGGGTTCAGTGGATGCCACGTGGAGAAGATTGTGCCTGAACTGGAGTATGAGTAAGAGTTGACCAGAAGAATAAACAGTAAGATGCTATTAATGGCCAAGTGAAGAGTATGGGGAAAGATTTGGAGATAGAAAACAACACATCTGGGCAAGAAAAGAAAATTAGTACAAAATATGAAATTATCAGAATAATAGAAGTGACAATAGATTAGGGAACAGAGGAAAGCCATTTTGGGATCAGAGATGCTGCTGAACACAATACTAAATAACTGGATTTTAGCATATAGACAATGGGGCTGTGATGAATATTTTTAGGTAGGGATATGGCTTGATTAGATTTGTATTATAGATAGGTAGCTAGAACATGAAGAATTAATTTAATGGATGCAAGAGTCTTTGCTAAGTAAAATTACAGAAGATTTAATGAGGTTAAGTACCTAATCCAAGATCATAGAACTAAAAATTATGGTGACAATGGAAAAGCAAGAACAGACCTGAAAAAGTTTAAGATGTAAACTTAATTTAGCTAACAGTAAAATTAATAAAGGATAATGAATAGCAGATTGGTGGTAGTGAGGAAGGGACTTAGAGATATTCAGTTAACTTGCAAATATATTGAATTAGAGGAACTAGATATGTTGGCTATTCATATCTGGAGCTTAAGAAAAGCATAAGGATGGGGAAAACAGATTAAGGAGCCATCAGTATGCAACATACACTCAGAAATAAGGTTATTAATGTAGCATGAGCTGGTCCTATTAAAACAATAATAGGAAGAACAGATTATCAAGACGGTTTCCTGAGGATTTCCCAGGTTAAAGGAATACGGTAGATGAGGAAAATAAGTGGTCAGGGAGCTCAAAGGAGATAAAGAAGTGAGAATGACACTGAAGCCCAATGAAAAAGAGTCTTGAGAAATGGTTTGAACTTACCTTCTACAGTTTCCTAAATGCTCCTTAGAAGTCTGTTCTGCTCTACTGTGTGTTTCTGCCCAAAGGCCAGGTACTAACTCATATTTTTCTCAAGTGGATTTCTTCAAGCAAAACTCAATACTGTACCTGAGGAGACAGTTACTGTTATTTACATCCAGATTTTCTAAGCTAACCTAAAGTTGCAAACCTTCTTAGATCTGTAGAAGAGCCTAGAATTGATCTTAATTAGCCACAACAGGTCTTTATCTATGGCAGGGTGTTCCTATTTGGATTAAAATTTCTACTACTTTTTTCAAATTGTTTTCTCTTCTATCCCTTATTCTCTGCCTGCACCTTCTTCACAGCTGCATCGTGGAACATAGACAAATTAGTCTATTGAAACTGACATTGGGTTACCATGATTACTGATTAGGAAAATTATTCTGATGGGGAATATAAGATATTTCTTTTGGGGGGTTGGGGACTAGGAATCTGAATCTGTGCCAGTAACCTAATGTACATTCTTGATAACCTATAATGAAGTCACTGCCCCTTTCTTAACCATTCGGTCTAGCAAGACCTGTTTTCCTAATTACTCCCCATTTACAAAGGAACCATAAACAAAGAAGGTAACAGCTTAGCTACAGGGGAGGTCACTAGCACCACCCAGACCAGGCATTTAGATACAATCTAGCTTCCCCATTCTGACTCAGGAGGGGCTGTGGAAGCCCACCTCAAAAGCATGGTAGTTAGGAAACAGATAGAAAACAAAGAAACCGAAGGGTATAAAGGGAAAGCTTCCGCCATATTCAGGGGCTCAGGATTTGGAGAACTGACCCCCTGAGTCACTGTACTAGTACATCTGAAAATAAAAGGGTTTATCCTGGATCTCCGAGTGCTCCCTGTGTATTTTTCGGTCGCTTGGTAAATTCTGTAACAGTTCTATATAGTTTATAAAAAGACATTGTATATATTTTACCTTATTTATCCTAAACTTATTTTATTTAGGTTGAACCATATAAAAGTGCCATTCTTGTAGGTCAAAAGGTTGAGTATTAGCAATTTCATATGTTTTGACTTATTTTATGTTTCTAACTTATTTTTGCTTCTTAGTCTTTGAAAATAATAGGTAAAGAAGACAAAGTGCCAATATAAATGTAAGTTTTGCTAGCAAATAATTTTGAATATGCTGTTCAAGGTCTTAAATGTATGCATCTGCATATAAACTATCAATTCTCTATTGTGCCGAAACCAGTTTGGCTCAGTGGATAGAGCGTCGGCCTGCGGACTGAAAGGTCCCAGGTTCGATTCCGGTCAAGGGCATGTACATTGGTTGCAGGCACATTCCCGGTGGGGGGTGTGCAGGAGGCAGCTGGTCGATGTTTCTCTCTCATCGATGTTTCTAGCTCTCTATCCCTCTCCCTTCCTCTCTGTGGAAAATCAATGAAATATATTTTTTAAAAAATTCTCTATTGCATAGTATTTTATAGGTGAGCCAACTGCTTTTGTGTGTATCAAAAGCTCTGAGGTCTATACCTGCCCCTTAAAGTCCCTAAGGCATTCATCATTAAACTACTTCTAACAGACTTAGTGACTGAGAATAGCCAGTAAACCTCTCTAAGTGTGGACATCCAGAAATAGTTAGCTCATTTGTTTATCCATTCAATTAATAAATAATTGTTCTTTTGTTCATTAGATTAGTATCTATCTAGTAGCTACACTGTGACATTTAGTAGCACCTGGTTCATGGGCCACTGTAGAGTTTAATCTGAGCAGCTGTGTGCCTTTATATTGTAAGTTTATTATTGCCAGATAATTTTTAATAATTTTCCAGCTGGGCAGAAAAGCCCTGGAATTTCCTTTATGTTCAATTTCATTGCACCTAAGTGAACCAGCCTTTTGCAATTTTTAGTGTTTGCTGAACTGATGGCCTGGGCCAATTCTGGCACCACCTCCCCACTTCCATTCCCCCAGCACTTGACATGAGTCCTCATTTTACCATTGTCATCTTTTAACTAGAGTTTTTGTTTGTTTGTTTGTTTTTAATATTGTCACTGCTGGAATTTGGGGCAGGATACTTACTGTGAGGACTGTCCTGTGCTTTGCAGGATGTTTAGCAGCATCCCTTGCCTCTACCAAGTAGATATCACAAACATTCCCAAACCCCTGAGTCGTGACAATCAAAATGTCTCCAGATATGGCTAAATGTCACTTGAAGGAGAGACTATTATTACTTCCAGTTAAGGACACTGCTTTAGATTTAACAACTGCAGGGGTTTCTCATAAAACATGATTCAAGGGTTTTCCTCCATCTACATGGCCTAAGGCTACCAGAGGTAAACACCTCTTCTCATTTAATGTTTCTTCTATTTGTCTATCTCTCAGACAAAGCATATGCTAGCCACAAGTGCTCCAAGAGGCTACAAGCAGGATTCATGCATAATCCCTTTATAATACACACTAGAGGTCCGGTGCATGAAATTCGTGCATGGGTGTGTGTGTGTGTGTGTGTCCCTCAGCCCAGCCTGCACCTTCTCCAATCTGGGACCCCTCGAGGGCAGTCAGACATCCCTCTCACAATCCAGGACTGTTGGCACCCAACCGCTTGCCTCCCTGCCTGCCTGATTGCCCTTAACCGCTTCTGCCTGTCAGCCTGATCACCCCCTAACTGCTCCCCTGCTGGCCCGATTGCCCCAAACTGCCCTCCCCTGCCAGCATGGTCCCCCCCAACTGCCCTCCCCTGCAGGCCTGGTCACCCCCAACTGCCCTCCCCTGCTGGCCCAGTCCCCCCTAACTGCCTTCCCTGCCAGCCTGGTTGCCCCCAACTGCCTGCCCTTGCAGGCCTGGTCCCCCCTAACTGCCCTTCCCTGCAGCCTGATTGCCCACAACTGCCCTCCCCTGCCAGCCATTTTGTGTCCACATGGGGGCAGCCATCTTTGACCACATGGGGGCGGCCATCTTGTGTGTTGGAGTGATGGTCAATTTGCATATTACCTCTTTATTATATAGGATACTGCACAGGCTATGAAAGCATTTTTAAAATATAATTTTTGAAGAAGCCAGAGGAGAATGATCTCATCTTCTGAATCAAATTGAATAATGTGGCTATATTATTTTTTTAGTATAGCTTAATATAGGGTGACCTTGAACACTTTTGTGAGCAAATCAAGTTGTTCCAGTTTGCCATGTGTCAAAGAGTTGTTACCATGTCAAGCATGCTGAGATTGTCTCTGTGACCGTAGATTATTGACGACTCTTGTTTTCTCTTTTTGTTAATAAAACCAAAGTTGTACAAATGCTAAGCTTTCAAAGTACAAAGCAGTTCAGTAGTTTGCTTTGGCAAGCTGGGGGTCACTTTTCCATCTCAAAAGTGCAACTTTGCACAGCTTCCTAGGGGTATTTGGACTCCTGAACATCAGCTGAGGTCTGCAGGAGAAAGTAGAGAGATAGCTAAGGACAAGCCTCGATTCCCCTTCCTAGAATCTTGCACAACTAAACTCCTAAGGAAAACAAAATTAATTTGGAGTCTTTCAAAAATCTTGGCATGTAAAATAATGCAACAGAACCCCAATTTTGGGACTGCTGTGATTGCATTCCCTAGTTAAACACCCTAGATATCAATACTTACTGGTATTCTCTAAGCTCAGTCAATGAAGAAAATAGGGCTGTTATCTATCAAAGCACATTTTCATTTCTGACAAGTAAAAAGCAGCATGGGGAATGCAGGAAGGCTGAAATGAAAGCCTAAAAGAAAACTCATATAACATCTGGTGTCCTTTATCCCCTGTTGGCCTTTCATAGTATGATATGATGAGCTTGCTCTGATTTAAGACCTGATGATTTGGTTTGAAAAAACAAGAGGAGGGCTCTAGCTGCAGCCAGGCTGGCAGCAAATTGGGATACAAAAATCTGCTCGAATAATTGGAAACACGACAGGTTTTTTTGTAACCGATGCCTGTGGCATCTTAGTTTATCCATCTCTCTCAGTTGAATTTGTAAAGTGCATTATCTTATTGGTTTTAAAGTTTCCATCGCACTTATTTGCAGGGGAAATGTGAGCAAATCAGTCATGATGGATTGCCTAATTTTCTGGGCTGAATAAACCAGTTTTATGAGATTGTTGATTCCTAGGTTATTAGTTAACAGAAACATTGATCGATTTTAACCTAACAAAAAGCTTATTAAATTATTGCATTTAAAATGTTTCATTATTGTTACTATAGTATTGGTAATGAATATGCTAATTAAATAATTGAGAAGGGTTTCATAAAGGAGTTTTTCTTTGCTTTTTCTATTTTCAATGCAAATGCTAAAATTGGCCTGAGCCACAGATGTCTGAAGATTAGTAATTACTCAAAAAAAAAAAAAAAAAAAAAGATTATCTTTGATCATAAAGCCAGAGGAAGGAGCAGAGAAAGTTAGTTTTCTACTTAGAAAATACAAATCCAATTTAATCCATTGTAAATTTCTAACTGCTTCATTTACAAGAGCCGGAAAACAAGGAAAACCAAATCCTACATAGCCATATTTTTTACATTAAATAAATCATTTCAGGTTCATTGGCTGTGGAAGTACACTTGGTAATTAGGAAGGAGAAGAAATTTTATTTGTTAATCTGAACCTTTGACAATGGTTGCTTTCATGAATGCTCCAAATTTTAATGCTTCAATAAAAGCATTTTTTAAAATTTCCTTAAAAATATAAAAAAATACCTGATACATTTATTAATCAAAAAACTATGCACCCAGGTAAAAATCCCAAATAGAAAAAGAAAATCAACACCTTCATCATTTTATTTTTTTTCCAAATTTTGAAACAGGGATTTTTAGGGGTGAAAGGGAATAGTGACCAATCAGAGGGGATATCAAGGCACCAGGATCTGCAGCCTTTATAAGCCATAGGGAAAGGGAACCCAGTGGGACTCTTCCCCCTCCCCACATGGGAGTCCATTCTGTGGGACTCTTTCTTTCTCCCCACGTGGGAGTCTGTACTTGTTCTTCAATAAATCTCCACCTTTGCTATACCACCCTCTCTCCGTGGGTGGATTCATTCTTCGACTCTGGCAGACAAAGAATCCGGGTTCCAGTCCAAAAATTCTGTTTCAATTTGAAGAGAAAGACATAAAAATAAAACTTTGTTATCTTAAAACAGAGTTATAATAACTACACCTCATGGCTCAGGACTAATTAATATAATTTTAGGCATCAGTGTTGGGCAAAAAAAAAAAAAAAAAAAAAAAAAAAAAAAAAAAAAAAAAGATGTCCCTCTTCTTTTCTTTTTAAAAATCTCTTTCTCACTTTTTTTTGTTCCATCTTTTCCATGGGTTGTATCTTACTGAATGTAAACTCTTCCTAGTCAGAATCACAAGTAAAGGAAGTAGTTCCTTTATAAAAGGAAAGAAGGGAGTTAAAAAACTTTTATGCAAGTCGACTTTACTGTGAAATGTTATCTTTTGTTAGTTCAAAGGTTCCCAAAGATATCAATTCTTCAGAAGTGCCCTGAGGTGCTGGGGATGTAAATTGAATACTTTACAATTTGTAGACTGCTCCTGCAGTAATGTGTATCTCCTCTGTGAGTGAGTGTTTGGGGATTTTTCAATTACTGGAGTCTGAAAACTCAGAGATTCTTTAGGGCAGAAAAAAGATTCTTCTCCAAGTTGAGTCACTGATGTTCAAATTAGCTGCCAAAAGCACTATAATGATCAGTGTTCCAGATTTCTCTAAACAGGAAAAAATGGTCCATTTTTGTCAGGGGGAAAATAAGCTCCTCTAACGGCATCCATGAATAATTTCAGGATGGGGTGTGTGATGGGTAAAAAGTGAAATAAATTGCTGATATGTGCCACATACAATAGACCAGTGATATTTCTAAAGGACTTAAATGTGCTCCTCTATATTTGTTTAGAGTGATAGCTTAAGTATGGCCTTTAGGCTTACTGTTAACAGTTGTTTTTTTTTACAAAATACTGAATAAAAATGATAACATGGAATATGTGCATTTAAAATTAAGCATACTTCAGAATTAAATATACACAGCTCAAAATAACAAGGTGACTGAGAGTTATAATTCCAAATTTTCATCTAATTCTCCCAAACATTTTTTATTATACATTTCTTCCTCCTATCCCCAGATTAATGGAATTGACTGATTTAAGTTTCCATTTTTTTCTTATCGTAGAGCTACTAAGCATTAGAGAAACACATACTCTAAAAGTCAGTGCGAAGGAGTCATAAAAAAATGAAGAAAGAAATAGTTAACATGGGTACTTTCCATCTCTCTAGATAGGAATGGATTTGTGAGCAACAACAGTCTGCATTAGAGGAACATCTATTATGGGATTTTTAACCAGCTTAAAATATGTCACCAAGTAGTCAACCCTTTCTTGCTAAATAGAGTATTTATTTCAATTCATATGTCTAAAAGTATTTATTATCATGCAATTTTAAATTCAAATACATGGCTCCGTATTGTTTAAAACAGCTTGTTCTCCTAAGTAGGTCAGCTATTTTCTGTGTGTTATCATTTGGTGCATGTTTTACATCCTGTATAAATGCAAACTGATTTTTTTTGGGAAAAGCCACAAATAAAGCTTTCTTTGACTGAGTTAGAACTATTCTGATGTCAGATGCTCAGGAAAACAATCATAATGGGCAGACCTGGTTTTATTCTACCAGAAAAGAAGGGATAACTATTTTAAGGCTTTATGAACACTCTCACAACTTCATACAACCTTCCAAATACTGGACATTTTCTGACCTTGCTTTGTTAGGAAAAATAGATGGGACATTAAACCATAAGAAGATAAGATTAGGGTGAAATTGGGTTTACAATTGAATACTTACCAAGTCAAGGAGTTGGTTTAAAATTTTTACATTTCGACTTAAAAAAATTGTTTATATTGATTTTTTAGAGAGAGGAAGGGAAAGAGAGAAAGAGATAGAAACATCGATGAGAGAGAAATAGCAACATGGATAGGCTGCCTCCTGTATGCCCTCTGCTGGGAATCTAGCCTGAAACTCAGGCATGTGCCCTGACTGGATATCAAACTGGTGACCTCTAGGTGCATGGGTTGATGCTCAACCACTGAGCCATACCAGCTGGGAAAAGTTTTTACATTTCTACTTAATAAACATTGAGAAACTCCTATGCTCTAGGCAACAAAATTTATATGACATATACATTACTCAAAATTCATCTTTGAACTCCTTGACTCCATGGACTTTACTATGAATACAATATGCAAAATAGAACTAAGAAACAAATGAAGTAATAGATGAACAAAATATTCAGTCTTGGGAATTTGGGAAGGTTTCCCAAAGAGGAAGGGATATTTAAATTGAGGGATGATTGTTAGGTCTGATTAAATAATTGAATCGATACCCCCTCTCTTCGAACATACCTTTAGACCACTTCACAATGGACATTCCCTTTCCCTTAGTCCACATTCCACTTGCTAAGACCATTATCTTTTCCCTCTGGACTTTCCCAGGATCCAGACCCACCCAGAGAGTTCCCCACCAAAAAAGCCCACCTAGAGTTCTTCGGAATCTCTGACTCCCCATCTCTGGGTGCTGATGACATTTTGGGGCTTAGCCCATCTGATTTTCCAAATGATCTAGTCTCTCTCTATATAAAAGCCTAAGTGACCGAATAACCAAACGACCAGTCGACCGGTCACTAATGTGTGCACTGACCATCAGGGGGCAGATGCTCAATGCAGGAGCTGCCCCCTGGTGGTCAGTGGGCTTCCAAAACCAACCTCCTGTGGTCCCTCCCCCAGGCCAGTCTGCCCTGATGGCCCCAATTGCTGGCCAGGCTGAGGGACCCCACCCATGACGAATTTGTGCACCAGGCCTCTAGTAAATTTATAATTCTTTACCACGTTTGGCCTCCTGCATACTTCCTTTGGGCAACCCTAACAATGATAAGAAAGAAAAGGCAAAGAAGGGCAGGGACTAAAGTCCTTGTGATAGAAATATCCATATAGCAAAGGTACAAAGGTGTGATATCACATAGTGTCTGTAGGGAACCATAATGTTTCCCTTACTCAGAAAATAGACAAGTTGTGGAGTTTCAAGAAGTAAGATTGCTAGAAAAGGCAAGACCAGTTACACAGAGAATATTTTATTCCATACTGATGCTTTTTTGGGGGAAGAAGTGCTGAAATAGCATATTTTTCCTTTCCTTTTATTTTATTTTTTTTCCAACACCATTTATCCCCTTTTCACTCTCTTCCACTTCATTCCTTATATCATAATCACTTCCTCTGCCTCAGTAAATTTCAATGCACACCTTAGTCATAAACTGAGGTTCTTGAGTGTATCGGGTAATGATTTGAGATATTGCCTTTCTATACTAAATTAGTAGATGGCACTATTTGTTTGTTTTAATTAGATCAGCTTGACAGTTTTCAACAATCACTTTAACTTTCTAGGTGCATTCAAAATTTTGAAAGCCTATTTAACAGAAGTTAGCTTGCTTGGAGGCTATTTACTGAATAAGTGATAAACCAATGACGAGTTCACCAAAAGGCAACTTACCAATTTTTCTGAATGAACCACTTTGCCAAACTTTCCAAATATATTCAAGAATATAAAGATGAAACCACCCATAAACCTCAGCTTTCCACAAATCGAGCACTGTTTATACAGAATATTCCAAAAAAAAAAAAAAGTTCCTTAAATTAAGTATTTGGGAAATTGAAAAAAAAGTGGTTAAATGTCTTTGGGCAAATGAAAATTATTAAAACATATATGTATTTCCCAAATTGATCAGTAGTTATGTGCATTTAATTGCAAGGTCTATTGACAGAATTTGGTCTCATATTTTATTAAAATTTACCAAGTCTGGCTCAATAGATACTTAATGATGCAAAGTACAAAGAACAAAATCAAAGAGACATGTCAGTTCTCTACTACAAAAGCAGGAGTACAATCTTAAAACTATTAACTTTTTGTGGGTTTGGAAACTTTTACTGCAAAATAATGTTAGCAGGCTTTTTAAAAATTTATTAAAATCCATTTTCATATTCTAACTCTGACCCCTTACATCTGTGCACCTACACTTAACTCATTCACATAGTAAAATTATTTGAAAAGAAATATATACGTACATATAAATTGAAGGCGACTACCTGTACATTATGCAGTCACATTTGTGAACCAATAGTTCATTTAATATGACTTCTTAAAATGTATTTCTTATATCAAGGGCAGACTGTTGTGTTTTTTTTCTACAATTTTAAATTTTAAATTCTGAAAATCACAAACATTTTCTGTACTCTAGGATTTTGTGTGCAACTGGTAGAGCATTCTGGTTTTGTTGTAAACACATCCTGCCAAGCAGTGCCAGGCTGTGTGAACTCTGAGTGGAGCCAGAACAGATGTGCTGAGCTAGCTGCCCTGACTCCTGGAGGGGCTGGGTCTTTCTCCCTGTAGTTCCCTGCCTACAAATATGACACAAGCAGCAGCGCACTGGTGTTTCCTGGCAAGAGTCCCATTCCTGGGTTTAGTCTCTGCTCACACCCATTCGGCCTCAGTCCCACCGCCCAGGTTATAGTGTAACACACAGCAGAGGTTCAAGCAAGCTCCTTAGCAGGAGGCGGCTTTCAAGCATCGCAGACCATGGCGTCTCTGAGCATCCTCCAAGGAGGCAAGGGAAGGAGAGGAGGGGCGGGGGATGGGAAACCGCGGATGAATGTCAAGACTGGGCTGTTAAGGCCAAAGTGGCTCAAGCTCTGCTGCTGACCACCGAGAGCCCCGCGTCCATCGGCCCTTTCTCAGCCCCCGCCCCTGGCCCCTTCCCCAGACCTCTGCCCCAGCCCGGGCTGGGCCTCTGCCTCCCCCTGAAGTCGGCAATGCGCAGTGACAGAGAAAGAGCTCATCTATCTGTGAGGAAAGAAGCCACGCTGATGGTTCCCCAGTGGACGTAATTGTGCTCATTACTGCCCATTTACATTTCATCACTCGATTATCACAAATGCCTCATTACTGTTGAAAAGGGTTTTCTGGGGAAGTACTTGCTAACTATTCATTCCTCAGCTCCAATGTCACCAGACAGGCTGATTGGAAAGGGAGGGGGAGAGGAGGAGCCGGCCTAAGAGGGGCGAGGGGTGAGAAAGGTCCTCTATCAGATTTGATTAAAGGCCGTGATTTAAATCGATATTTAATAAAGTGGCTGCTACCACATAACACGGGCAATTCCCCATGCAGTCAGAATCATGATTAGGAGCCCCTCACTGCCTGCTACATAACTCAATTGGGTTTTGTGCGCTGGTCTGGCACCTGTGTCCCTCAGCACTGAGCCTCCAAGGTAATAGGTTTATGAGCCGATGAACAGAGCTGATAGGTTCTAAATGGATTAACTAGGTGTCTGCAGTCTGGTGATGAATACATCAGGAAAAAAAAAAAAAAAGTCTGCATAAGCAGGCAAGTGATAGGGAGTGTTGACAGACACGGTGTGTGTCAGGAGCCCCACAGGGTAAGCACTGGCTCGGTGCCTGTCATTCAAGTGCTCTCTCAGAGTAATGGGTGAAGACATCAGGCTGGGCTGCTTAACAAGCCTGCAGGTGCCAGGGACTGGAGGCCAGCGCTCCAAAAGCTTCCAATGGGCTCCGCTGGCCCACCAGCTACATAGCCAGCGTAGGAACGGTCATGCTCGTTTTCTGTCCCAGGAATGGCAAATAGATTGAAATTCCTGGGCTAACTCTAATTCATGATGCCTAGCGTGTAGGTGTTAAGAAAGATTCCGAGGTTACCTCTAGATAGAGCAGAAAACAATGAATGAATAGCACAGCAGGGAGGAGTGAGATGTGATTTCCACGTAGTTGTCATTTCTTTATTTCATTCCTAGGTCCCTGAAATAGATCGGTTTGTATAGCCTGTGGTTTCAAGATGCTAATGCCAATGATTGCACTACATACATAGTTGAAAGAGATTATAAATAAAATTCAATTTAATAATCCTTATCAGGTGATCATGCAGTGGGTTTTAGGAGTATCCATGAAAAAGAAGCTAATGTAAACTGTAGGGTGTCATTAAGACCTGAGAATTCAGAAGAAACCACAGGTACTCATGAAAAGTCTCAGTGAAGCAATCTGAGAATAGCTGCTGGCATGGGGACGGGCACACAAGTCACGGAGGATGACTGTGGCTGATCGGAAAGGGGCTGAATGGGCTCTGGGAAACCTCACTGCTAACCAGCCAAAGTTCCCTTTCTGGAAATATATCTCACATGGAGGAGAAACTGCTGGAGATAAAATGGAAATATGACAGGTCAACAATAATAAAAATAAAGAAAAACATTTAAATAAAATTGCACATGTTTATGAGTGGGTGGGGAGAGAATAGACAAAAGAGATCTTAATAAGTAAGGTATCATATTTAAAAAAAAAATATTTCACAAGAACAGAGGAAGAGAGATTTCCTGAGTAGCCTAGAAGTTTCCTAGAAATTAGGAAAGCTATCTTAAAATAAACTTTCCTTCTAAAAATTAAGAAAAATTAGTTTTATGTAAAAACAAGCAATATAAAAGAATTAAGATCAACCATACAATATTATTTTAAGGAAAAAGGGATTAGATAGTGAATGAAATTCTAATAGACAATGAATGTCTCTTAGAAAGGTATGTCTATAAAACAGAAAAAAATTATTACCAAATGTTTTTTAAAAGGCCTAAAAATCCTAAAGAAAGTGACAGGGTCTATGAAATAATATCACAAATAAGAATTTTTAAAACTCTGATATGAGGTTACAGATCTTCAGAAAGTATTAAAAATAAAAGAAATGTTTCAGAAATGAACAATAAATTAAAACACTCACAAAGTGAACAAACTTAATAGCTAATATCTCAAGATATGGAAGACAATAGGATAAATGTATTTAAAATAAAAATGAACAAAGATTGAAAAGGCTGAAGAAAAAGTGAAACATAGAAACTAGCCAATCAAAATCCTAACACACAGATAATAAAAGTCCCTAAAAAATTAAATAAACTAAACCAAGAAACATAACAATTATAAAAATCACAATTGTAGAGAATTTTTCTGAAAAAAAAAAATTCAAATCTTCATATTGAAAGGGCATAATGCATTCCTGGAAAAATAAATCCATAATGACCAGAACTGACATGTAGTCTAGCAAAATATTGGATTTCTAAAACCATTGGACATTGAAGAAAAAGAAAACTATTTGAATATTTAATAACTTATAAGATAAAGAATATCAGATTGTTATTATACTTTCTGTCAGTTTTGCCAGAAGACAAAATATTAATTATAAAATAACCAAGAATAGAAAATGTGAATAATAGATTTAATGTTTGGATATATACAGACCAAGGACAAATTGACATCACATGAAAAAAATGAAAAAATAGTTTTCATGAGCTATTCCTTGGGAATCAATTAGAAAATATGTTCAGACCACCAAAATGAATATAGATAGATGAACATAAATACTAGCTATATGATAACTAATATAATGATAACTAAGAGCTATATGTATATGCAGTGTAACTGTAATCAATATGGGGACAATGGGAGGCTTATATGCAAACTTATTTTAGCTGTTTTTAATAATCATAATTGCATTGTGGTGGTAGCACTAGCACTAGCATCTCATTTTGAGAATATTTTATATAATAATACATTTCTGTCTCTTCTGGCATATTAAGAATCAATATGGTCAGGGAACAAGGAGCTACCTTTTTAAGACAGAAGAGGTTATAAAACATGTGATAGTCCCACATTCTAAATGGAAAATCAATATGAAAACATGACATTTCTCTTAAAAGCAAATATTTATAATTTAAAATTCAAATTAGATATATGTGTGTATATTTGCCCACAAATGTTTTCAATTTCAAATTTAAATTAAGATCTTAAGGTGTTTCCTTCACTGCAAAGGACTAGAGACAATGACCGACCAGTCCGGTAGCAATCCACATCTCATCCCCAGTGCCCCTTACACATGGGCTTCCTGGAGAAATGATTGATTGCAAGTCTGGGGCAGAAAATGTGCAAGTTGAGGAGCCTGGGGCATGTTATCATTCCATTTAACAAGCAAGTCTTTAGAGATCATGAAAAGGATGCGGGATTCTACTTGGGAAGAATTTTACTGGCAAGAAATTGGACAAATTAAGTACCAATCAGAATAATAACAGCAGTAGCTAGAAAGACATCATACATGTTAAATACATGAGTTTATAATCACACAAACATGCATCAGGACACACATGCACACACACACACACACACACACACACAGCAAACAAGCAAAAATACTAATGTGTCACTTTGGAAGATACTAGGAAACAGGTTATTTGAAAAAGAGTAAATAAAGAGATAAAATCAAGAATTTATTTTGCATTTCCTTTACAAATTATATCCATTGGGAAACTAAATAAAAGTTAGCCTAAAATTTATCTTTGTAAAAGGCCCCCAGCAAAGAAAGTGTTTTCAGTTAGCTAACACCATAAGCATGAAGCATAATGAAACATCTCCTCAAATCTCCAGTCTTAAAATAGCAATTATTTATTCTCCTGAAACTTTGGACCAACTAAGTGTTGACTGGCCTAGGCTGGACTCAGCTGAGTGCTCAGCTTCAAGCTGCAGGTCTAGCTGATCATGGCTGTTCCACAAGTTGCATATAGAGGAAGCTCTTATGATGATGGCAGAAGCACAAGAAAGAAAATGGAAACATAGGGGGCTCTTAAAACCTACGCATGGAATTGGCATATTGTCAATGCCACACACCTACTGCTGGCCAAAGCAAGTAACAAGGTTAAGGTCAAGAGACAGGAAATGTGCTCAGCCTTTGAGATTCCAAGGCAAGGATAAAGTGTGGATACAGGGAAAGGTGATGGATTGGGACTGATATTCAGTTATTCTTATATATAAATGTAATAGTATCCTCTTGCAACCACTAGTGAATTAAGGCTCTAGGCATAGATATCAGTACTGGCAATGTTACCCTCATTAGCTAGTTATTAAAATGAAAGCAGGGGTGTCCGATATTGTTGAGCATATTCAGCTGGGAAGTAGAGACCTGTTTGATTCACCAGGGAGCTATAGTTTCACACTCCCCCCAGGAAACCACTAGTCCATTCCCCCACAGATCACTGGAGGAAGGGATAGAACAAAGGGGAGGTAAGCACATGAGCAATGAAGCCAAAATAGCCCAGGAGGAGGTACTTGACCATAGAAGCCTGTCAACCTAAACTAGGAAAAAAGATCATTGACAATGAGGTGGAGTCAATGTAAGACCTCAAAAACTTGGAAAGTTGTTTTTTTGTTTTTTTTTTAAAGCACCTGGTTCTTCTCAAGCCCAAGAATACATGATGCCAGGTGAACAAAAAAGCTCTCTCTCTCTCTCTCTCTCTCTCTCTCTCTCTCTCTCTCTCTCTTCCTCTCTCCCTTCTCTCCCTCCTCCCTCCTTCCCTCCCTCTCTCCCTCTCTCTCTCTCCTTTAGTGACCTACACTCACGTCCTGTTCTCTGCATAATGGCCTTGTGGTCCTAGCAACTGCATGGCCAATGACCATGCAGATTCCAAATGCAGGCTCCAGGCAGGAGTCTGTGTACAACAGCAAAGCTAGCCAGATACTGGACTGGGACTAAGCTTTAATATGACACATGATCTCTGGGTATTGACTCTATTTCTGGCCCTGATTTTCCATGGTGAGACAGATAGAGATGTGACATTGGGGAACTCCTTAATTTTGCTTCCCAAATAAGTCTTGCCACCAGACCTCATCCTCTCTTGTGGGTCCCTGGAAATGCGTTCCCTCACAACACTAAAAGAACCTCCATCCATGGGCAACAGAAACATCATGAAAATGGACATTCAGAAATTACACACCTCTTGTTGAAGAACACAACACCCCCTACCAAGTAATTTTTCCCCCTCCCAAATCAATCAAATGGTATAGGATTTAACTCTCAATATCACTAATTTATAAAGAGGAACATGTTTAACTATATTGTAAGAATGTAACCAGTGAAATCCAGACTTAAAAATGGTATAAGAAAAATGATTAAGTTTCTTTAGTAACTAGATCAAAGCAATAAAAAAATAGAAGTAAAATTTAATGTTTCCATGGAATACTAGCAGCAATACACAAGGAACATAATATTGATGTATGCAACAACTTGGATAATCTCTAAGGAATTAGGCTACATTTTAAAAAGCTAATCTCAAAAGATTGTACACTACTTTATCTCTTATATATCATTCTCAAAATAACAAATTAGAGAGAATAGATTAATGATTTCTAGAGACTAATGATGGGGGGAGAGGGGAGAGGAATCTGTATAAGCACAATGGGTAATTTGTAGAATATTTAAGGATTGGGACAATTCGGTATTTTGATTGTGGTGATCACAAAAATTTACACATTGATAAAATTGTATACAAGCATGTGAACATACAGATACAAACAAAGAAGCATGTGTGCAACTTTGAAAATTGAGCCAATGTCAATTTTCTAGTTTGATATTGTAAGTTGTTATCAAAGTTGTTATTATTGGAGTAAACTGGATGAAGGCTAGTTACATGGGGCCTCTCTGTACTATTTTTTTCCCCTTCATGCTATTGATCTATAATAATTTTAAAGTAAAAGTTAAGAGAAAAATACTATGGCATTTAATGACACATACTGCTGATAAAATTATTTAAAAAATAAGAAATTGACCACAAAAGTCAAAAACTTATTACTCTTATGGGGAGAGAGTTATGATTGGATGGTAGTATATGAAAGGCTCTGGGTGGCTGGCAATATTATTTTCTCATTTCTGGTGATTATCACAAGGGTATTTACCTTATAATAATTTGATAAGCTATGCATTTCTTTTATGCAGTACTTGAGTTATTTTTACCAATAAAAATATTTTAAATCACAAATAGAATAAAATCTTTAGTCCATAGCAATTATTTGGCTACAGAGGAGTAACCATAGCACAGTAAATGGTGTGGTTATTTTCTAAGACAGAGAAAGAACAGGTTAGGCATCAAGAAAATAGTTTTAGCCCTAACTGGTTTGGCTCAGTGGATAGAGTGTCGGCCTGTGGACTCAAGAGTCCCATGTTCGATTCTGGTCAAGGGTATGTACCTTGGTTGCGGGCACATACCCAGTAGGGAGTGTGCAGGAGGCAGCTGATCGATGTTTCTCTCTCATTGATGTTTCTAACTCTCTATCCCTCTCCCTTCCTCTCTGTAAAAAATCAATAAAATATATTTGAAAAAAAAGAAAATAGTTTGTTTGGAAGAGAAGTAGGTCCTAGATGGCAACAACATCTAGCCAAAAAATGTGGCCCTTGAAGTCAGCCAGTCATAGATTTGAATCCTAATCACATGTGAAATATAGGATAATTAATTTTTATTTGTAAATCCTAATCACATGTGAAATATAGGATAATTAATTTTTAGTTATAATATCCTTAATTCTATATTAGTATTAATAATACTAATAGATTTCCAGGAGAATTAAACAGTGTATAGATTGTGCTTGCACAGTGCATGATACATTACCAGTATTTAATAAGTATTAGCCATTGTTATTTGTAACTATTTACCTATGTGCAATTGCTTAGAATCATGAATGTGAGACTCTGGCTGGTTGGGGTATTGGGCATATGGTTAACATATTGGTACCATTTAATAATCATGAGAGTAAGTGTGATTTTCCTAGAAGAAGGCAGACAGTAAAACAGAACAGTCAACCAAGTAGAGGACCTTGAAGATCATAAACAGTTAAGTACTGGAGAAGAAAGTAAAGTCCACAAAAATGGCCAACAAATGTAGTCAGAGTCAAGACTGCCAGAAGGAAACTCCATACTGTTCTCCACAGTGGCTGCACCAGTGTGCATTCCCACCAGCAGTGAAGGAGGGTTCCTTTTTCTCCGCATTGTCTTCAGCACTTGTGGTTTGTTGATTTGTTGATGACAGCCATTCTGACAGGTGTGAGATGGTACTGCATTTGTCGTTTTGATTTGCATCTCTCAGGTGATTAGTAACTTTGAGCATGTTTTCATATGTCTCTCGGACTTCCTTATGTCCTTTTTAAAAAAATATCCATTTAGGTCCATTGCCCATTATTTGATTGCATTGTTTATCTTCCTTTTATTAAGTTGTATAAGTTGCCTGTAAATGTTGGAGATTAAACCCTTATCAGATATAACATTGGCAAATAAGTTCTCCCATGCAGTGGGCTTTCTTGTGGTTTTGTTAATGGTTTCTTTTGTGGTACAGAAGCTTTTTATTTTTGTAGTCCCATTTGTTTATTTTCTCTTTAGTTTTCATTGCCCTAGGAACTGTATCGGTGAATATATTGCTTCAGCATATGTCTGAGATTTTGCTGTCTGTGGATTCCTCTAAGATTTTTATGGTTTCCCGTATTATGTCTAAGTCCTTTATCCATTTTGAGTTTATTTTTTTCTATGGTGTAAGTTGGAGGTCTAGTATCATTTTTTTGCATGTGTCTGTCCAATTTTCCTAACACCATTTATTAAAGAGACTGTCTTGACTCTATTGTATGCTCTTGCCTCTTTTGTTAAATATTAATTGAGCATAGTAGTTTGGGTTGATTTCTGGGTTCTCTATTCTATTCCATTGATCTATATGTCTGTTCTTGTGCCAGTACCAGGCAGTTTTGAGAACAGAGGCTATGTAATACAGCTTGATATCTGGTATTGAGATCCCTCCTACTTTGTTCTTCTTTCTCAGGATTGCTGTAGCTGTTCCGGGTCTTTTTTTATTCCAGATAAATTTTTGGAGAGTTCCTTCTAGGTCTGTGAAATATACCATTGGTATTTTAATGGGAAATGCATTGAATCTATAGATTGCTTTGGGTAGTATGGACAAAAAAACTAAAAATGGAACTCGCATTTGACCCAGTGATCCCACTTCTAGGAAGATATCCCAAGAAACTAGAAACACCAATCAGAAAGGATATATGCACCCCTATGTTCATAGTAGCATAATTTACCATAGCTAAGATTTGGAAACAGCCTAAGTGCCCATCAGCAGATGAGTGGATTAAAAAAACTCTGGTACATCTACACAATGGAATACTACACTGCAGTACAAAAGAAGGAAATCTTACCATTTGCAACAGCATGGATGGACCTGGACAGCATTATGCTAAGCAAAATTAGTCAGTTAGGGAAAGATAAATATCACATGATCTCACTCATTTGTGGAATATAATGAACAACATAAACTGATGAACAAAAACAGATCCAGAGACAGAGAAGTATCAATCAGACCATCAAACCTCAGAGGGAAGGTAGGGGAAGGTGGGGGTAAAGGGGAGAGATCAACCAAAGGACTTGTATGCATGCATATAAGCATAACCAATGGACACAGAAACCAGGGGGTGAGGGCATGAGTGGGGGGGGGGGTGTTGGGGGAACAATGGGAGATAAGGACACATATGTAATACCTTAATCAATAAAGAAAATAAATAAATAAATAAAAAGAGTGCCAGAGGTAATATTATTGCAGATACCAAGGGAATGGAGTGGCAGCTTTTCTTTATCAGGCACCAAGTTTTCTTTCTGAGATGATCTTCTCAGAGCAGAACTGTCACATACAGGGTGCAGGCTGTGTACTGCACAATCTACAGAGTTCTCAGAGGGATGCAGTACACATCTGGCATGAACAGAGGCTGGACTGCTATGTCTCCATAACACTCAGGGCTTGTGGGATTCTTTTCATTTCTCAATGCAATATGTTACTTGCACAGACAGTCCCTCTGTTCTGGAGAAACTTTTATTCTTCCCTCAAATTTCTTTGCCTTGAAGTCTGATGTCAGTTCATACTATTGGAAAATTTTGTGGGAATCTACCAAACTCACTTTGATTGAATACATTCCTATTTGATGTTTGCATGGTCTCCAAGAAAATACAAATATTTATATTTTAGCATGTGTTCTTTATGAATTTGTCTTGATCTTAAGTTCAGATCAGGAATCAGATTTATTCACCTTTGTATGCCAACAACCAGTACAACATCAAACCCATAATGACCACTCAATAAATGTGTTTAATGATTGATATTTCGTAAATGATTATGTACTATTATTTTTAGTTCTCTGCTTGGGTTCCAAGTATTGATACTTATTCCCTGAGAAAATTTCTTCCAAATTCTTGCACTGCTCTTCTCATTTTCAATTACTAAGGAATATTTTTCCAAAGCTACTAGGAAGATGCACCATGTAACTGCCATGTATATTGCATAATATGTATGTATACAAAAATAACGTATATATTAATTTTGTATTTCCTAATGTCCAAACTTACCTTTAGTTCATTTGATATCAATGATTGAATAAAACTAAAATTATATTTAAAGCAATGTTATTTGTTGATACTGTTATTTATTTGTCATCACTTTTGTTAAATACTACACTTATTTACTTTTTATGCCTTATCACTTTTAGGAATATGTAACTCTTATCTGCTCAAATACAGGTGAACTGTTAATATGATAAAAGAGTGCTAAATTGAAAATCACTTCTCTATATCACAACTTGAATGGAAAGTGGACTCTGATCCACTGTCCATTTCTGATACTGTCTTCAGTGGAGGTATTTGATGCTTTTGGCAATAAGCTTTTTGGGAAGACATCCAAATCCAGAGTCAGCATTGTGTCTCAGTTTTCTTTGGTGAGTTTTGCCATACATGTAGCCATCATGTCTGAACTGCTGTGCCATAAATGCACAGAAAAGGCAAAAGTGTTAACTCTTGCCAGCACAGTATAACTGCTCTCCTGTGAGTAGAGTTGAAAGCAGTAGTCAAGATGTATAGGGAAATTATGTTAGATTTATTTACAGAAAGCATTTCTGTTGAACTAGCAGTTTCCTATTGTGTCAGCAATTTTCTATTGCATTTATTTGTTACTACACTACTTGGCAAGAGTGCAATCCTATTAAACCTGTACAATACATTACACAAAATTGTAATCATTTTCTATTTTATAAAATAAAAAATAACTGTGAAATGTATACAATTGTGGAGTCTTTATACATTTTCAAAACAAAAATGCATAGTCCTGGGCAAGCTAGTTCCAAATGCACTTTTCAGTTCCTTTTTTTATCTGTCTTCCAATGTTTTCTCTTTAGTTTATATGAACAATGACTTACCTATAAGACTTGACTTCATGAATCAAAATGAATAGAATGAAAACCCTAAAATCATGCATTTTTCCCCTTGGAACATTGGTTCAGCTTATTTTCTATAAGCCAACAATATGGAAATTTATCATTTGAAAACAATAAGCTATTGGAGTTGTTCAGTGTTATATTTTACATTAATGTATTATCTTAGAATAAAGTTTAAAAGAAACATTTATTCATGCTAATTGCTGGCTGCTCTTGCCATGTTCTGGAGTGGGTCCTGACCAGCTCTGGCTCTGAGTCATTGAAGGAAGTCTATACCCAGTAGCTAATGGGGTCTTTGATTAGTGTTGCTACATCAAAATATATCTGGTATAATTGCTGCAGCAAGCCCAGTTTCCTATATGTCAACAAAACTTATAACATTCCCTCTTATGTCCCAGTAACTTGGCTTAACCTGGATGGGATAAGACTTCTAGTTGGTTTCCTGCTTGGTGCCCATATTCACCCCTGGAGCTTGAGTTCTTACCCTGCTAATGTACTTCACTGAGTCACTGACCCATTGACTAAGGAGGGTTCAGGTTTCCAGTCCTTGCTCTAAAACTATGCAACTAGAGGATTTGTGAAAATGAATTAAGTTTTCTGCTTTCCCTTAATATCCTCACTATTAAAATAGACTAATAATACTGCCTTTATTATGAGAATTTCATTTTATAAAGATTATAATAGATGTATATATTACACATAGTGTGCATGCTGAGGATTGAGTAAGATGCTGACAATTAGTAGTTTCTGCAATGTGATGTGTGCTGAGTTTACAGTTATTGCTGAGGTGGAGATGGTTGATATTGTTGATGAAGGATGGCAAAACATGCTCCCCTGAAATATTTCATTTTGGTACACTGATTATTTTGAGCTGAAGTTATCTGAAACACAGCAAATGCAGGGAGAGGCTTTCTGTGAACTCCCCTCATCTGCCAAGAACAGACCCTCCAAAAGGAACTCAGTTGCCACAGATCCCCTCCCTGGAAGTTTCATCCACCTAAGAAAATTGATTCTTCTCATGAGGAGAGGAGGTAAGAAGTCCACACCACACCCAACAAAACTGTCACCTATTCTTCTAAGGGCCCATTTATCTTCCTAAAAAGCATTTATTCTTTCTAAGACACCTACATGTCTCTTCCATTTTTTCTTTTAAGATGATATTTAACTGTAAATTCCAAGCCACCTTGGATATTTACTCATTTTTCCTTGGGAACCTCCCACATATGCATGAGGTACCCATGTTAATAAGCTTTATGTTTGTTTTACTCTTGGTAGTCTATCTCTTATTACAGGGTTCTCAGCTAAGACAGTGGGAAGAGTCTATCTCTTATTACAGGGTTCTCAGGACAGTGGGAAGAGTATTTTTCACTGCTGCACTAACATCATCATCATTACCAGACTCCTCTTGCAAGCTTCATATTCTATTATTTTTCTAAACGTTGACAGAGGTCTCATTCTAAATAGTATTGGTAGTTTAGAAAAAAATGTGTATTTCAACTTTCAGAATCACCATTTCCTAGAAATCCTTGTTATTATTCTGTTCGTTATTATTATATATGTTCATTATTATATAGGAAACTCATTCAGAAGTACTAGAAAAAGGTACTGCCACTTGAAATTATAGTTAGGCAGTGTCTTATAAAATGAAACATACTTTTACCATATGATCCAGCATCATGCTCCTTGGTATTCTCCCAAATGAGTTGAAAACTTATGTCCACAAAAAACCTGCACATGAATGTTTATAGCAGCTATATTAATAATTGCCAAAACCTGAAAGCAACCAAGACGTATTTAATTGAGTAAATAGATTTACAAATTGTGGCACATTCATACAGTGGGATCTATACTAATAAAAGGATAATATAATAATTAGACCGGGTCGACCGGACATCTTCCGGTCATCCGGTTCTCCTTCCAGACAAAGCCACTGTGATGAGGGCTGAGGCAGAGGTGGTTAGGGGAGATCAGGCTGGCAAGGGAGCAGTTAGGGGCAATCAGACCAGCAGGGGAGGGCGGTTAAGGGTGATCAAGCAGTCAGGCAGAGACAGTGAGGGGCAATCAGGCAGGCAGGCAGAGGCAGTTAGGGGCAATCAGACAGGAAGGCAGAGAGGTTAGGGGTGATCAGGCAGGCAGGCAGATGAGCAGTTAGGAGCCAGTGGTCTCAGATTGTGAGAGAGATGTCCCAAATTGGAGAGGGTGCAGACCGGGCTGAGGGACCCCCTCCACCCCGTGCATGAATTTCGTGCACCTGGCCTCTAGTACTATAATAAAAAGAAATGGGTCATTGAGCTGTGTAAAGACATGGAGGAAACTTAAATGCATATTGAAAAGTGAAAATAAAAAACCTATCTGAATAATGAACATACTATATGATTCCAACTATATGAGATGATGAAAGAAAGAAAATTATGGAGGCAGTAAAAATATCAGTGGTTGCCAAAAGTTCAGAGGAAGGAAGGGATGAATAGATAGAACACAGGGAAGTTTTAGGGCAGTGAAACTGTTATTCTGCATGAAATAAAAAAGTTGAATACATGCCATTGTATATTTGTCAACAATCTATGAAAGTATAACACAGAGTGAACCATAATGTAATCTGTCAAATTTAATAGCAATGTATCAATGTGGGCTCATCAATTGTACGAATGTACAACACTAATGCAAGATGTCAATAATAGGAGGAAGTGATGGGGATTAAGGGGTATACACAGGTCTGTCTGTACTTTAGACTCAAATTTTCTGTAAATCTAAAACTTCTCAAGAAAAGTCTACTTTTTTTAAAATAAGAAAATAAAAATGTCAGGGACAAAGTGGCATAGACCCATTTTCTCTGGTCCTCCACAAAGCACAATTATGAACTCTGGCAATGGCATAAATGACAACCAAAGGAAAACTCTGAAAGGTGACTTGGCTTGGGACCTTAGAGTTGGAGGAATGGAATAGTGGGGTGTCTTTGTCCTTCATCCGAAAGAGAAAGGCCATCCAGATGTGTCTTTTCTTTTCTCCAAACCTAGCAATAGAAAGCATCCCAATTATACTTATCCCTCCCCTAACTCAAATGGAAGTTCCTCAGACAACATCAAACAAGCCTTACCTCACCACCAGCAAGGAAGATTGATTGGGAGTCCTGCCAGAAATGTGTCTAGGGAGGCTTTCCCTTTTGCTGCAGAGTTTGAGACTCCCCGTCTCCACTTACAAGATAACAAACCAAGATGAGAGCAGAAATAGCAGAAAAGACCCAGCTATAGCAGGTAGCCTCATCTAGGAAGCCTGTTTTTCCCTGGGGGTCCAAGCTTTCCTCCTCTGCCAAGAGACACCAAAGCAAGGTAGCCGGGAGGCGCACCTGTATGGAAATTCTACATATTCTTTCCTTCTGGCTAGATAAAACTCTTTTCAGACAGTCTCAGCAGAGACCAGCAGGAGCCACAACAGTACTAGGTAAACCAAGCAGGCCAAAATAGTACCACAAACACTCAGCAATATAAACTGCCATTGGAATCTCAGCCTACAAAACTAGGGCAAGATCCATGTGCTAAATGTAAACATGGTGACTGCTTGCTAAAATAAGATATTTGAGCAGAACCCAGAGTTTCCCAACATAATAGATAAAATGTACAGAATACAATTCAAAAACAGATGTCATACAAAACCAAGAAAATCACAACTTGAATATGGTAAGACTTTCAACTGATACCAATACTGATATAAATCAGATGTTGGAGCTATCTGACAAGCATTTTAGAGCAGCTGGCATCAACATGCTTCAACAATGAATTACAAACTGTCTTGAAACAAAAACTAAGAAAACTCAAAAAAGAAGTAAAAATTATAAAAAAAGAAACAATTGGAAACTATAGAATTGAAAAATACAATAACAGAAATTAAAAAGAAAACCCAAAAAACCCTCACTAAATGGTCTCAATAGTATATGGAGATGCAAAGGATAGCATCAGTAAATGTGAGTATAGAGCAATAGAATTTAATCAATGTAAAAGACAGAAATTAAATAAACTCTAAAGACATGGACAGAGTCTCAGGAACCTGTGTTACAATAATGAATGATTTAACATGTGTATTATCAGAGTCCTAGAGAGTAGGGCCAAATGAGTGTTTGAGGAAATAATGACTGAAAATTTCTCAAATTTGGCAAAAGACACAACATTCAGATCCAAGTAACTGAGCAAACGCCAAATACTAAACCAAAATAAATATACATAAAGGTATTGTAATTAAAGTTTGAAGACTAAAGACAAAGAAAAAAACTTTTAAAAGTAGCCACAGAAAAATTATGTCTAGGTAATATATTATATTTCTCATCAGAAACCATAGAGGCCAGAAGAAAGGAGCAAAATATTTTTCAAGTATTGAAAGAAAATTACTGTCAACTATGAATTCTATATTTGGAAAAATTATTGCTCAGGAATGAAGAGGAAGAAAGACCAAAACAAAAAGAATTTGTCTCAATAGACTTACCTTTAAAGACTAAATAAAGTAAATTTGGGGAAAAAGATAAAGGAATTAATTTTAAAGTATAAGGATGGAAGGATTAATGATTGAAATAAAAATGTTAACACTACAATAGTTCCTCTTTACCTGCAGTTTTGGTTACACAAGGTGAACTGCAGTCAAAAAATATTAAATGGGGGATTCCAGAAATAAAAAAATTCATGTTTTAAATTGTCTCCCTTTCTGAGCAGTGCAATGAAATCTCATGCCTTCTTTCTCTGTCTTACCCAATCCCTTTGGCTAGCATCTTCACACAGTATACACTCCTGCTTCATTAGTCATTTGGTAGCTGTCTTGGTTATCAGATCAACTGTTCTGGAATTACAGTGTTTGTGTTCAAGTAATCCTTATTTTATAAAAAATTGTGGAATATAGCCTTAGAATAGAAGGCTTAGATGGAATAAGCATAAAGACACCTAAATGTTCAGTAAAGGATTACAACCTCTACAGCAACACTGATGAGTTTAACACAACTTTGGATTACAATCTCTTACAAATGGTTTCTGGGGAAAAATAAATCTACACTGTCTGCTCCTAACATCCGACTATCCACATCATATGGTTCAATGATCTGAAAATACACAAAACAGATTATTCTCCTTGTGATGTATTTTCAGTAGATCAATAGTAGCCTAATGCTACATCACAGTGCCCATCATGTAGGTATTTTATCATCTCACATCATTACAGGAAGAACAGTGCATATAATTTTGAAAGAAAGGAAGAACACATTTACATAACTTTTACTACAGTTAATTGTCATAATTATTCTATTTTATTATTAGTTTTTGTTGTTATTCTCTTATTGTGCCTAATTTATAAATTAAGCTTTATTATGGCATATATGTATGAACATTGTTTCAAATTTTGCAGGTAAATAGATACCCAGAAAAGGGATTGCTGGATCATATTGCAGTTCTTCTCTTAAGTTTTTGAGGAACCTCCATACTGTTTTCCAAAGTGGCTGTACCAACTTGCATTCCCACCATCATTTATGAGCACTCTCTTCTCTCCACAACCTCTCCAACACTTGTTATTTCTTGTTTTGTTGATAATAGCCATTCTAACAAGTGTAAGGTTGTATTTCATTGTGATTTTTATTTTCATTTGCCTTATAGCTAGTAAAGTTGAGCATCTTTTCATATACCAATTGGCCATTTGTATATCTTCTTGGGAAAAGTGTCTGTTAAGGTTCTTTGCTGATTTTTAAAAATATATATGATTTTATTGATTTCAGAAAAAGAAGAATGGAGAGGGAGAGAGTGAGACATCAATCAATTGTCTCCTGCATGCCCCCTACTGGGATTGAGCCTAAAACCCAGGCATGTGTCCTGACAGGGAATCGAACCAGGAACCTCTTGATGTATGGGTCAACACTCAACCACTGAACCACCCAGACCTGGCCCTTTGCCCATTTTTTAATTGATTTTTTTTATGTTGAGTTTCATAAGTTCTTTATATAATTTGGATATTAACCCATTATCTGAGGAATTGTTTGTAACTATCTTCTCCCATTCAGTTGGTTGACTTTTTCTTTTTGCTGTGCAGAGCTTTTTAGTTTGGTATATTCATTTATTTTTTATCTTTACTTCCCTTGCCTTTGGGGCCAAATTTATAAAATCCTCTATGAGACCAAGATGTATAAATTTAGTACCTGTGTTTTCTTCTATATATTTTATTGTTTGAGATCTTACATTTAGTTAGGTCTTTGATCCATTTTGTGTTGATTGTTATGTATGGTGCCAAATAACAATGTACTTTCATTCTATTGCATATGGCTTTCCAGTTTCCCCAGCAGCATTTATTTAAGAAGTAAGATATATTTACTAAAGTTTCCTATGAAAATTACAAAATGGTTGTTTTTTTATTGACACATACTTAATATATAATGTCATATATTTCAAGTGTATATTATATTGATTCCATATTTACATACATTTAAAAATGATCCCCATAATTCTAGTTAACATTTGTCACCATTCAAAGTTATTGCAATATTAATGACTATATTCACTATGCTATACATTACTTTGCCTTGTCTTATTTATTTTTTATAGCTAAAAGCTTGTAACTTTTAATCTCTTTATGGATTTCACCCACTGCAACCCCCCTACTCCTTCCTTCTCTGGTAACTAACAGTTTGTTTCCTTTATCTATGTGTGTGTTTCTATTTGGTTTTGTTTTTTCATTTATTTTGTCTTTGAGGAGGCACATAAAAGTGAAATAATAGGGTATTTGTCTTTGTCTGACTTATTTCACTTAGCATAATATCCTCTAGCCCTATCTATCTTTGTTATCACAAATGATAAGATTCCATTCTTCTTTATGGCTAACATTCCATTATATATATGTACCATTTCTTTATTCATTTATTGGTGGGGCAGTAATTTACTTTTTTATGAAATTCAATACCACATACTAAATTATAATTAAAACTGTTAACTTACATTTTGTCCTGTGACTATCTACTCTTTTCCCTTCAGTTTGTAGCTGACAGCATTTACTATTTAACAAACCATGCTTTTTTTAAGGTGTTCTGAGTGGTTAGAAGTAGGAAATAAAGGAATATAATGAACCTACTCTGTTCTGTTCTCATGGGTATTCTAGCCCAGTTTCTAAGCCAGAGTAGTTATGATTTGGTTGATTCTATACATTTCTTTCACTGCACCTTATTAACTGGAGCAGACTATTTATACAAAAGTATTTAAATATTTAGATTCTTGACAATGAGTGAGTACATATGTACCTGTGCCTCAGGTTTTGAGTAATCATGAAACTATATCAATTTTTTATCTTTCATTTCAGCTATCATCCATGTCTGTTCATTTTCTTCCTTGTGCTCTCAACATTTTATTAAACTACCTCCTCTGAAGGTGTTTCTTCTGAGCCTGAATGAAACTTCCACATTTTGCCATGCAGTGCCAGCCTGCAGTTGTTGTTTGCTCTTAGAACTAACAGGGAGATGTACAGCATCTGTGGTTACGGGATTAGGCTTTATACCCCACAAAAGATTCCTGGAAAGCTTATTCCACAGAACTCATAGGTCAAGAGCAGCAATTAATCACCATCTTCAAAATCTCAGTGCTGTTACATTCAAAAATGAAAAAAAAAGAGGGGAAGGGAATATGTTGAGGAACCGAGATTGGGGTACCCATTCTGTAAAAAGGACTATAACTGGGTTCTTGCTAGAGCGCATGCAAAATAAAACAAAATTGTTTGAACTGAAATAACCAAACTCAAAAATTTATGTTTGGGGTACAGTCACAATTGAGGAGATGATTACTTTACTTCCCATTGGCATTACACTACTAGTCTTGGAGGCTGAGTCTTGCAAACATGAAAATGTTCTTTTAAACATTATATCGAATCTATTTTCAAATTTTTTTTTTGTTTATAGGAAAATTTCCAATTATCTGGTAATACATTTCAATATCTACATAAAAAATGTCTTTTGAATTTTTATTCAGCAAATATCATTTTTTTTCCCTAAGTTCCTGACTATAAAATATAAGGACAGAAAAATTAAATTAATTAATTAATTAAATTGTAAAATTCCATTTTTTATTAAACTGTCCTCTCTATAGCCAATTTTATGTTATGAGGAACATATAACTCTATCAAAACAAAATATAGCCTCCTTTTGATGTAAAAATGTAGAAAAGAGTTTACTTTTTATGAGATAATAAACGACATGAATCATTATATTACCTTTAAGATATAAAAATAAAAATTTAACTTGGCCTGGATAGTATGCTTAAAATAAAAAAGGAGAAAAAGAAAAGAAGGAGGGATAGTGGAGTGTGGGAAGGAGTGAAGCAGAGGAGGCAGGTGAGAAAGAAAGAGGTTAGACAGAGAAGAAAGGAAAGGAATGACTAGGAGTAGGTGAAATAAGGAAAGAAAAGTTGAAAAATGTCTATTTGAAGCATTATAGAAGAACTTGTAAATCAAAGTTAATGCTGACTATCTTTGGTTTTGTGGTGTTAAGGACGTACAAGGCAATATAAAGGTGTGATGTTTGGACTCATAAAGATCTACTGTAAAGTTACATTAATTGAAAACATTAGCAACAGGTGTTTTTCCCACTAAATATCTATCTTGCAGCAATAAAACTGCCAATCTAAATATTCAACTATTTTTCTCTTGTGGTTGACTGTTGCACACCAGATAATAATTAGCACTAGCCAGATTGATCCTATTTGCTTATATTTCTTTTACTTTAATAAATTGTTATGCAAAGCAAGGTGTGTGAACATATGTTTTTCCTATTACTTCTTTTATATATTTTTAAACACTTAGTCTGGAATGTTAAACCTCATACGGAAGAAATAACATATAAGTATTGAAGGTATTTGCAAACATATATGCTATGAATCATGTGCTAACATGATAATTGTTTCCACACACACACACAACCCACAATAAGAAGTATTAAAATAATTTAAGAAAAACTTACTGTAAATATTTAGACTTCTTTTAAAACACACTGTTTTGGCTAGTTGGTAAAGAAAAATTTAAATGTCTAAGTTTCTTTGAATGTTAATTTATGCTAATAGCTCTTTTTTTTTTTTAAAGAAACTCTCCTTAGACAATTGTGACATTACAATGTCCCCCCAAAAATGGAATATGGTGAAAAACTAGGGAATCATTAACTAACTAAATTAAAATACATTTTTCCCAGATACTGAAAGTTAAAATTCTCAGGTTCTGAAAGAGCATGATGAAAAGGAAATCCTAAAAATCATTCTATTTTATCCAAATGCAGAAAAGGCTTGCAACTTATCCCTCCATCTCACATATTTGTTCCACTCACCTGCTCCTTATGTTACTAGAAAAACAAGAAAAGGCCTTTGGGTCACCAATAAGATCAGTTTTTAAAAAGAAAATTAGAGCGTGTTAACCAATAACATATGAAAGTACACACTGAGGGAATTTGAGCCATGGACCCTCTGTGTCCAAAATATCAGTTTTACCAAAATACATATTGTCTTTCTAAAGATATAGGCAATAGGACTCCATTAAGATTTATAATATTCAATAAATAAAGCAGTTTTATATATATGAAATTATTTTATTACTCAAGGGAAACATGGCATAGTCATTTTGAAGATAAAACAACATGTTTGACATTCTCATTTAGTTACTGAGATTTTTGTATGAGGGTATGTTTTACTTGGGATTTTACTTCTTTTCACTGTGATCAGGACAGAGTTATGAATAAACAAAAGCTTAGAGAAAACGCACTCCTTCCTTTTGATAATAATGACAGCAAAGCTGGCTTACATCTTAACATTAAGGGAAATATTAATTTTAACTAATATGGAAATCATATTCACCTTTCTTTTCTATAATATATTTATTTATATCATAAATATACTAGAGGCCTGGTGAACAAGATTTGTGCACTGCGGGGGGGGGGGGGGGGGCTCTCAGCCCAGCCTGTACCCTCTTGGAGTCCAGGAGTCCTCCGGGGGATGTCCGACTGATGGCTTAGGCATGCTCCCTAAGCCAGTAGTTGGACATCCTTAGCGCTGCTGTGGAGGTGGGAGAGGCTCCCGCTACCTCCGCTGCACTCGCCAGCCATGAGCCTGGCTCAGGGCTTCTGGCTAAGTGGCACTCCCTCTGTGGGAGTGCACTGACCACCAGGGGGCAGCTCCTGCGTTGAGCATCTGCCCCCTGGTGGTCAGTGCGCATCATAGCAACCGGTCATTCTGCCCCTCAGTCGATTTACATATTAGCCTTTTATTATATAGGATGGTATCATCAGGTAGATATTTAGAAACTTTAATTTTTCTTCCCATCCTAACACCGGTCTTAGGCAAGTCTGTAAAATAACATTTCCTCACATTAATGATTTCTTTTAATATTTGTATTCTACCGAAAATGCCCACTCATTTTTCCTAATTCTTTGGGAAAATGGTTACATAAACCAAAAGAAAGGGAGGACTAGACCCAGAAATCTAAAGTGTATCCTGAGGAAAGTAGAGTTCATGAGGAATGTATTACTATAATAATTTTGACAGCAGAGATATATAGATATGGTCAGCCAATAGCTCAGAGATACTTGCAAGTTTCTCAAAGTCTCCAATCCTTTTTAACATCTTCATCTACCATCTTTAGCTTGTGGCTTTTGTCCTCCTGCTCACAATATAGCTGCTTCATTTCCAGGCACTGTAGCTGCATTCCAAGAAGAAAGAAGCAAAAGTTGTAATGGTAAACAGGTGTATGTGTGTATGTTACTTCTGTCTCTTTATCAGGAAAAATATACTTTCCAGACGCTCTACCCAGTTGAGCTCTACCCATTCCATTTACATCTCATCGGCTGGAGCTGAGTCACAGGATTACCACAAGCTGCTGGGGGAAATAAAGCATTTCTAATAGAATAAAGTCAAGGTTCTGTACATTATGGAGAGTGGCTGTAAAGAGGTAAACTTGTCCACTCCCAGGAATAAGATTTCATCCTATTGACTGGCATTTGCATCAGCCATCATTCTAAGTCTTTTGGAAAGGTAAGTAAGAGGTAGGCAAGGATGACTAAACAAGTGAATTAATGAATTAATAAGTTGGATATTTTGAGGACAGAGAATATTTCTGCTTATAACGCTGCTATTGCATAGCAAAATGCTTGGATCAACATGGGCTCTGAGCACTTATTTTAAGAATTTAACTTTATAAGAGTTAGTGCTCTTCTAAAACCAGCACACATCAGTCCAGTCTTGTACTTCTTTAAATTTAAAGTTCAAGGACAAGGCAGAGTCCAAGTTCCTAACAAAATGCTCAAGTTATGCAAGCACAAATGCACATGATTATCAACTTACATGCTCCACAATCTCCATAGTGACTGCTTTTAAAAAGCACCATGTTACTTAATATCTATTCATCAATATAAAATATATTGAGATGTGGCATATTTATTTTTTTGCATAATTTAAACCTCATACAATCTGAAATAGTCAATTTAATTCAATATTTATATTTATGAATTGAAGTAATGATGAGATAAATAAATTTGATCTTAGTTATACTTAAAAAATGATCATTTGTTTTGTTCCTCAAAAATTACTTTATTCTGACATCAGCAAGCTATAGAAACTTAGTGTCTAATCATAGGCTCATCATCTGTGAACTAAAAATAGTATGTCTAATGAGTTAAGATGGTGATATTATATAATCATTTATCAGATATATTATGGAATATTTGGTCATTTTCCTTCTATCCACTCCCAAAACACATAAACCTAGCCAGCAATATTTAGTCATTAATATACATTTAACATAAAGAAGAAAATTAAAGAGCAATTTTTTTCTAGCTCTCCCATTCTTCAGATGAAAACCTAAAACAAACAAGGTTAAAAATTTTATCAAAGAATCTTTTGGTCATTTTGGTAGGAGCCAAAACTACCAGTGCTACGAACTTTTCTCTGCACTTCATCTCCCCATTATCCACCAGTGTGTCTCGGGTTACAGAACCTGGAAGTCAAGAAGGCCATTGGAGTCATCCTTTCCCAAGGTTCTCAACAATAATTAGGCAAACGGGTAACATCTAAACTACGAATGGATCTCTTCATCCCCAAAGGTGGCAGGATGGGGCTTGGGGTCTCCCGATCCTGTAGACAAGTGGCCTACCCATGTCAACAGATTTCTCTGTACCCTGGGCAAATAATATAATCTTCTGTGTGTGCCTTGGCAGGAAAACCTTTGGGGAGCAAAAATCATTTTCAAAATACCTCCCAAAACAGAATCCCCTTTATGTTATATCTCCAAATGGTAACCATCATTCCCCTTGGTCATATCTACTAAACAGGAAAGTGGCCAGAATGAGGTAGGCTTAACAGCAGACACTTTATCCAGGCCCCTGCCTTTGGTCAAAGCCTCTTCATTTATGGTCTTCATGAAAGAAAAGTGAGGTATATGAATGTGTAAATGATTACGGGGTCTGTTCAATAGACCCTATATAAATTTAATTTACCTGAGAGATGATCCAAGACCCACCCCCAGCTCCTTAAGGAATACCTTAGCCTGGAATGAAAAAAGCAGTATCAGTCAGCACATTGAAAGGTGATTCTTTAAAGAAATAGGGAAATCAAACTGTGCCCATTGCAGTCCGCATCTCCTAGACTGGTGTCATCTCCTAGACTGGCATGGTCTGCATAAAAGAGTGCAAACTCATCATAGACCAGAAAAATAACACAAAAGGCAAACGATCCTGCTGGTAGCTCATTTCAATGATCAAGGACAGCATTAATATTTGAAGTACAAATGTGCTTAAGTTACTTTTACAAATTTAAAAATGAAGTTTTGTGCCCATGATTATGGGGAAAGAATACCTCAGATATACAACAGTTAGTGTTTGCTGCCCAATCAGCCACCACAGAAGCACCAGGGCCATACAGTAGTGAGCTTAAACACTCCACGAGGTTGACCAGACAGCTCCACTGATGCTGCCTGTGCCCTGAGAAAGGCCCAGGGGTTGGTTATTTTGTGGCTTATCTCAGACAGCCTGGCTGTGGAGACTGTGGCAATGGGTCTGCTCTTCGTGTCTCTCATCTAGTCATGGCATTGGCAGAGACTCAAGAGAGACCAAGCACAACTGCGCAAACACTTGTTAATTCTCTTTGTGCATTACAATTGCTAAATCTTATGGCTGAAGCAATCCCTGGCTGATGCCAGAGTTAGAATAGGTGGGCACTTCAAAATTTTGTGGCAAAAGGAAGGCATTTTAAAAGGGGTGTGAAATTGAGTACAGTTTTTCAATTTGTCACAAAATATAGATTTCAATTACATTGTAAATCAAGACAATTCTGCAGAAAAAAATACTTTTAATGTTTATTGAGTAAGAACACAATGAAATGACAAACCTGAACCAGGATGATGCATATACTTTACTTGTAGAAACACTATTATTTCCTTTGTTTGATAGCGAGAACCACATAACTACTTTTATTACTTCTGTGTCTTAGTTGCCAAAATATGCAAAGTTAAGCATAATAATTTTTACAAAAGTGTAATTTTGGTATATTTCTTTTCTTGCTTTAATGTGATTTTGAACTTATTATCTTACATCTTTGGTTCTATTTAAGTTGATTTTAAAACATTTCATAAAGCTGGCAAAGTATATTTTGTAAACAGAAAATGTCCTATACTATGATACTGCACTATCTAAGGCCATATCATGAGTTCCTCATTGGCATTTGACTTCTGGTGGAATAACCAGAATTGAGGGTTTCTATAGGAATTCAACCGAGATAGCAGCATTGCACACACTGAAGGCACATGCTCCTTTGTACTTTTATAATGCACTCATCTTTTGACAAAATATTGAGTCAAAGTTAATCACCCAAGCATTCTTTCTGGAATTAAGAATTTATATTTACATTTTTAATTTTTATTGGGTTGAGGGAGAATCAAAGTTTTACATCTCATAAAGGGTCTGCAAAACTCTTCTGTAACATTAAGCTCTTGTACATGAGGAAATGTAGACATGCTAAGGCCAAGTGATTTACCTCCATCACTCAACTAATCAATAGCAGAGCATGGAGGAGACCAGTCACAGGACTCGTTTAGCATGCTGAGCCTTATTAAACAACGTGGACTTATGTATATCTGATACTCAGCCTGAAGTCTTGAAATTGGACCACCACTTCTCACAGGTGGAAATGTGTGTACAAGGTCTGTTAAACATGATATATTCCTAATGTACTGCAATTACTGAAACACCTGTGTCATAGAACACACTCTGTTCTTGAGGGAAAATGTGTAGCTCATTGAAATAGTTTACCTCACATTTCTTTGCCCTTACCTGAGCCTTATATGATATAGTGGTTCCATGTTAGGGTAAGTCACAAGAACTATTTCTTAATTAGAGTGACTTGGAGGTGTGACTGCGTTGATTTGTGGGTTTTATTTTTCTTTCTTAGAATTTTTGCTAGTTTCAGTAGCCTGTTATGAAAGAACTGTGTTCTGACTGCTCTGGGAAAGCCATCTGCCTAAGTTATCAATGAGTAGAAAATACTCCACACTGAAATAGGATTCAACATCCAGTTAGAATCTGGAAATTTCCCACCTCCATTCTTTAGTTCAACCACACACTGAAGGCACATGCTGCCTCACAGGTGGACATTGGTCTGAGAGAGCCATTGAGAGGGCAATTCTCCTTCCAGAACACACTCAAACCTTGGGGACACTGGTGCCTGTGTTTATACAGTTAGATGGGTTCAATCCCTGATTGTTTCTGGGGGATAAAAGAGTAAGTGGGAAAAACATAAATAAAGGACATGATGACATTACAAAGGTGAGAAGAAATAACTCTTACAAATCAATCCTCTGCTCAGAGGAAAAAAGAACATTGTAGCTATATTATTCATAGATTTAATGGCAGTTTTTAGATTTCCAGAATATTGTCTTGTCCAGCTGTCCTATAGAAGTGGTATATTTGTAATGCACCTAACTACATTCAATAAGAAGAGATGAGAGCTTTTGGCTTGCAAACAAGGTTAGAACTTTATTTTATCAGGAGATAGAACCCATTGATGTTGGGCTTGTACTCTATTACAGTACCTAGCCGAAAGATAAGATCACAGTTAGTGCCTAAATAAAACACTTAGAAACATGAATTATTAGGCTGGAAGAAAGCTTAAAGATAATATAGAATAGTAAATTCTGGATCCTAACCCCTACAACACAAAAAATCTCTTGTCAAAAATTTAAAAAGTTACCTCAGAAAAAAAAAATGATTTGCATTTATTACAGAAACACTTAGGCTCTGCCTGAGTGGCTCAGTTGGTTGGAGTGTCATTGTATACACCAAAAGACAGCAGGTTCAATTCTCAGTCAGAAAACATACCCATATTGTGGGTTCAATTCCCAGTCAAGGCGTGTATGGGAGGCAAGTGATCAGTGTTTCTCTCTCACATCGATGTTTCTTTCTCTTTCTCTCCCTCCCTCTTTCTCTAAAGTCAATAAACATATCCTTGGGTGAGGATTAAAAATACAGCTACTTAGAAGAGTTAAATGTTGAACCCAGGTTTTCTGATTTCAGAGTTTATTTTCTACCTGTTTCCCTCATTCCATTGAAAAGGAAATGCAGAAGAAAAAACCCACAAAATTCACAGAGAAAGGGTTAGCAGAAGCTGCCATAGACTTCAAGTTCCTTGACATGCTTAAAAATATGAACCTCAACATCTAAAGGTTATCATTAATAGAGAGAAATTTTAATGATGCATTATCTGCTTACAAGCAAAGCTATGATGACAAGCAAAATAAGCGAACCACCATGGATATACTACTGAAAAGAGTGACACCTCCTCAGGAAGAGCCTCAGGCAGGTCCTTCAGGGGGAGTTCCAGAGGAAGGCACTGCTGTCATAGATGACAGCTCCATGTGTGGAACTGCCCTGAACACCTTCCACTAGGACAGGATGTGGAGGTGGGAGACAGGGATGCTGATGATCCTGGCCCTGTGTGGGCCTAGGCTAACGTGTGTGTTTGTGTCTTAGTTTTTAACAAAAATAATTAATTAATTAATTTTAAAAACTAAATAGAAAAAAGCTTATAGAATAAGAATATAAAGAAAAATATTTTTGTACAGCAGTACAATATGTTTTCTTTTTTAAGCTCAGTATTATTGGAAAAGAGTCAAAAGTTAACAAGTTACAGTAAGCTAGGATTAATTTACTATTGAAGAAAGAAAAATATTTTTATAAATTTAGTGTAGCCTAATATACAATGTTTATAAAGTGTATGGTAGTGTACAGTACTGTCCCAGGTCTTCATACTCACCACTCACTCACTGACTCACCCAGAGCAACTTCCTGTCTTGCAAACTTCATTTGTGATAAGTGCCCTGTACTGGTGTATCATTTTTTATATCTTGAATTGTATTTTTACTGTGCAATTTTAATGTTTATATATAATTTTGATGCAAATACCATTGTACTACAATGATCTATAGTATTCAGTATAGTAACATGCTGTACAGATTTGTAGCTTAGGAGCCATAGACTATACCATGTAGCATAGGTATATAGTAGGCTATACCATCTAAGTTTGTGTAAGTGCACTCTATTAATGTCTGCACAATGAGGAAATTGTCTAATGGCATATTTCTCAAACTTATCCCTGTCGTTAAGCAACACATGACTATGTATATATAGTTCCCGTTAGTATCCACTCCCCTACTGATGGAGAATTGTATATGTAATGAATTAATACTTTCTCAACAATGTATTGCTTAGCAATATTTGTTGACTAATCTATCCATTCCCCAGTGATGTGTAATGGAAGTTTTTCATAAGTGATGTTTTGCATAGATATGTAGTTTTATTTCTAGGCTTTCTATTCTGTTTCAGTGTTCTGTATGCAAACTTACCATACCATGGTAATAATTACACATTTATAGTAAGTCTTGATATCTGATAAGGCATTGTCCTTTACCTCCTTATCCTAGACTTTTGTGATCTTATTGCTCTTCTATAGAAAAAAAAAGTAATTTGACCACCTCCAAAAAAAGTTAGAATTTTTATTAAAATTACATGGATTTTATAAGTTAATTTAGGTAAAACTGGCATCTTTACACTAGTGAGTACCTTTTTTATCCATTAAATTGCCTATTTATTTATTTAGGTCTTCAATATTTCTCAATAAAGTTTAAAATTTTTAACACAAAGGTCTTGCATATTTTTTGTTGGGCATGTTTGTTTATAATTGTTATTTATAAATTGAATAATTTAAACTGTTTTATTTTAACTGTTATTGGATTATAGAAATCTGATTTTTTTAGACACATAAAAGTTTAGCTTATTAATCCTCTCATGAAAAATCTGCACAATCACCACAGATAAAGTCACTAAAGAATCTTTACTCCTTTTTGCCAGCACCAACATTGGCCTTTGCAGTCTCCCTAACTTACTTCATTCTGTTCTTGCATTCCTTTCTATGTTTTTTTGAGGTCTTTTTCTCATATAGGCCATGTCTTGCAAGTCTATGTTTGGGTTCATTTTTCTTTGTGTAATCCAGGGTTTGTCTATTTCCTTAATCTTTATAAAGAACCAACTTTTAGTTTTGTTGATTCTTGCCAGTTTAACTTTGCATTCTAATCCAATCTAATTTTTCTTTCTTCTAATTTCTTTGGATGGGTGGTTTGTTTTTTGTCTGTTTGTTTTTGCCAGATTGTTACTTTGGAGAATTAACTAATTAGTTTTCAGCTCTTCTTTTCTAAAATTATATATATATATATATATATATAAACATATATATATATATATAAACATATATGTATAAATGTATTTTATGTAATATTTTGTATAATATTGTTATATAGACATTTAATTATGTATAATTAGAGCCTATAATATTTTAAATGTTACATGTAATCTATAAATATATATGTATAAATATATTTTATATAATCCTACGTAATAAAAGCCTAATATGCTGTGTCTGGTTGACTGGTGGTCCGTTCAACCAATCAAAGCGTAATATGTTAATGATATGCTAAGGCCTCTCAACTGCTCTCTATGACGTGCACTGACCACCAGGGGGCAGATGCTCTGACCGGTAGGTTAGCTTGCTGCTGGGGTCCAGTTGATCGGGACTGAGTGAGCCAGGCTGGGATGCCCTAAAGCCCTCCTGCACCAGTGGGGTCCAAATTCATGCACCAGTGGGGTCTCTCAGCCTGGCCTGTGCCCTCTCTCAATCTGGGACCCCTTGGGGGATATCGGAGAGCTGGTTTCAGCCCAATCCCACAGGCCAGGCCAAGGCACCCCACTGGTGCATGAATTTGTGCACCGGGCCTCTAGTATTTTATATAATACTAGAGGCCCGGTGCACGAAATTCATGCACAAGCGGAGGGGTTGTGTGTCCTTCAGCCCAGCCTGCACCCTCTCCAATCTGGGACCCTTTGAGGGATGTCTGACTGCCCTCTAACAAACCAGGACTGCTGGCTCCCAACCACTCACCTGCCTGCCTGCCTGCCAGATTGCCCCTAACTGCTTCTGCCTGCCAGCCTGATCACCCACTAACTGCTCCCCTGCCAGCCTGATTGATGCCTAACTGCTCCCCTGCTGGCCCGATTGCCCTTAATTGCTCTCCCCTGCCAGCCTGGTCACCCCTAACTGCCCTCCCCTACCAGCCTAGTCACCCCTAACTGTCCTCCCCTGCTGGCCTGGTCACCCCTAACTGTCCTCCCCTGCTGGCCCAGTCACCCCCAACTGCCCTCCTCTGCTGGCCCAGTCGCCCCTAAATTCCCTCCCTTGCCAGCCTGGTTGCCCCTAACTTCCCTCGCTTGCCACCTGGTTGCCCCTAACTGCCCTCCCCTTCCAGCCTGGTTGCTCCCAACTGCCCTCACCTGCAGGCCTGGGTCCCCTCAACTACCCTCCCTTTCAGGCCTGGTCCCTCCCAACTACCCTCTTCTGCTGGCCTGATCACCCACAACTGCCCTCCCCTGCTGGCCATCTTGTGGCAGCCATATTTGACCACATGGGGGTGGCCATCTTGTGTGTTGGAGTGACGGTCAATTTGTATATTATCTCTTTATTAGATAGGATTGTTATACAGACATTTAATTCTGTATAATTAGAATCTATAATATTTTTAAATGTTATATGTAATATATATGGTAACATTTTAATTTAAGTAGGACTCTAATATTAGCCCTATTGTCAGAGATGATATTTTGGTATTATTTAGTTCTAGGTATCTTCAAGTTTCCTTTTTATTTTTTATTTTTTTTGACCTTTGAGTTATAGGGAAATGCATTGATAAATTTCAATACATTTTTACTATTTTTTTGCATCATTGTTGATTTTCTTGAGAATAATGTATATTTCTGGATCTAGAACTCAATTGAATTATCACAAAGTCTTTGGTATCCAATGTACTAAGTTGATTATGGTAATTTATTTCTCTTTATGTTCTGTAATTTTGGATTGTGAGCTCATTCTTGATATGGCTTTACTTTTATCTATGAGAATCCTTGAAACATGAAGGCTACTACATTATTCTGAGGGAACTGGCATTTGCTTTTCTCAGCCACCTCACAATTATTTTAAAGTGCTTAAAGTAGACTTGAAAATATGTAGTACCACTTGGAGTTGGTTTTTTTGGGTGGTGGTGGGGATTTCTTTAATTATGTGGGTATTATACATGTGACCTCAGACTCATTCAAAGGTGTTTGCCATAGATTAAAGTTCTTAGGAGGCCCTCTTTTTTTTTTTTTTTTTTTTGCTGTCTAGAGCCCACGCTCAGATTTAACTTTCTTTGTAATATTTCTCCAGAAAGAATAGTAATTAGAAAATGTTAGAAATGTGTGTTGGAGCTATCTCCATGCTAGCTTTCTATTTTGCAGGCTCAAGGCCTTTCTTACTATTTCTAAATGATTATTAAAATCTAGCAGTCTACATTATTTCTATTGGCAAATGGCTTCAATAGAACAATATAATTAGCAGGAACTCTCAACCATGACTATTAGTTCCTTTGTCATATACATTCTCTAAAGATTTCCTTTACATATTTTTTAAAAGATTGACTTTATAAAATGGAACTGCCTTATGACCCAGCAAATCCACTTTTGGGTATATATCCAAAGAAAAACAAAACACTAATTTGCAGTTCATTGCAGTGTTATTTACAATAGTTGAGATATGGAAGAAACCCAAGTGCCCATCAATAGGTGAGTGAATAAAAAAACTATGGTTCATTTATATATACAATGGAATATTATTCAGCCATAAAAAAGAATGAAATCTTACTATTTGTGACAGCATGGATGGACCTAGAGGGCATTATGCTAAGTGAAATATGTCAGAGAAAGACAAATCCCATATGACTTCACTTATATGTGGACTCTAAAAACAATATAAACAAACAAACAAAACAGACTCATAGATACAGAGAACAGACTGATGGTTGCCAGAGGGGAGGGAGGTTGGGTGACTGGGTATAAAAGGTTAGGATTGAGAAGTACAACTTGGCAATTACAAAATAGTCACAGGGATATAAAGTACAGCATAGGGAATAGAGTCAATATATTGTAATAACTATGTTTGCTGCCAGGTAGGTTTTGGAAGTTTCAGGGGGAACACTGTTAAATATATGATTGTCTAACCACTAGGTTGCATAGCTGAAACTAATACAAAATAATATTGAATGTAAAAATTTAAAAATAGACTTTATTTTAATAGCTAAAACTGAATAGAAGGTACAAATATTTTCCATATACCTTGAACCCCACAAATGAATAGCTTCCCCCATTATTAGCATCCTCCATCATAGTGATACTTTTATTATAGTCGATGAACTAACATTGACATATCATTATTATCCAAAGCCTATAGCTTACATCAGGGTTCAGTCTTGATGTTGTACTCTTACATCTCCAAAACTCAAATATGCATGAAAAGAGTATGTTACTTAATATCCCATATTTCTTTTGCTTCCAGAGTTGAATTTTTAAACCATTCATTCCACCATTTTAAAAAGAATGGAAAATAAGTTGCAATGTCATTTAATATACCTTCAAATATTCCATTGATCAAGTTCTCATTTACCAGAGGTTCATTAGGAATTAGAAGAGATAACATGTAAAGAAACTGGAAAAAGTGAAATAAAGCAATGACTATGAAATGAAAGAATTCACTGATCAGCTCAGATCTCAGGCAACCAGTTGGCCAGGGATGTGCAGTGTGTTCATCCAACACATTAATCATCAATAGAAATGCAGATCTCCACAAGCGTTAGTTGGGAATGAATCTCACGGATATCGGGTTCCTTTTCTATTTGGCTCCATGTGTTCTTGCTGAGCTGGGAGCACACTAGTCATCAGAGATAGATGAGGAAGAGAAAAATTATCCAATTATATTGTTTATGATTGTTCCAACTTCTATATCAAATGTTTAATGAAATATTTAGGGTTTCTAGGCTTTGTGCTTTTTTTTTTTTAAGAATGTATAGGAAAATATGGAAATATTGCTTAGATACTTAACCAGCATCTGAAGCTTTGTGATTTTTTTGCTGTTACATTCAATTTAGAGCTGTGTAACATCAGCACTCAGGTCACCATCATAAAAAACAACAAATGAGCAGTAGTCCTGTCCATGAGCTAAACGAAAGTTCTGTCTTGGTAGGGGAGAGAAAGGTAACAGTTAATGGAGGAAGTTTGGGCCAGCCTGCCTGAATTCAAATCCAGACTTCCCCACTTATTATTACCTGCTTGACACTGAACAATTTATCTCACCTTCCTGTACTTCAGTTACCTCATCTGAAAAATGGGCATCATAATGGTAGCTACCTCTTAAGGTTGTTATAATAATTTAATGAGTTAATGACTTTAAAATGCTTAGAACAGTGCTTGTCATCTAATACATAGTAAATGATAGGCATAATTATTAGCTATTATGGAGAATGACATCAGAGTCAGATAATGCTACAAGAGTTTTCTGGTGATGCCAAGGTCCTAATAAGAGAAGCAAGCAAAATAAATAAGGAAATAAAGCATACTAGTACATACTTTCTACAACACACTGTACTCTATCATCCTCTTATCATTATTAAATTTAAAATGTTTTAAAGTAGGGCTCCTTATTTAGTTTATATCCCTGGTTCTTAACAATAGAAACTGACACACAGCTGGAACTCAGTTAATAACAAGTGTGTGTGTGCACAAGACAGAGTGGGAGAGAGAGAGAGAGAGAGAGAGAGAGAGAGAGAGAGAGAGAGAGAGATTCAGACATGAGTAGCACATGAGGAATAATCACCACTGAGCACTGTAGATTCCACTGAGAATGAATTCCTCTGTCTACACCAGCAGACTCATTGGCTAGAATCCATTCTTTATGACCTCATTCAGTTAGGTGGCTTTTTAATTACTTGTTTGATTCAAATAAAGACCTCTATTAATGCCTACATGCTGTTGATTATCTCTTGGCATACAAACTATTGAAAAAGAATCAGCTCCTGGTCCACATTAATTTACAGAAAATATTGTAGAATATATTTAATGCAGAGAATTGCTTTAAGAGTGTTCAGAAATATTATAAAATGTATTTTTATGTGCACATATTGATCATCTTTTTAATTAACACTCAAACTTTAAAAAATTTTGTGATGCTTTGTAAGTCTAGAAATGAAAATATGAGTATTCTCACTAACCACATTTCAAGGTAGGTTATATGTGTTAAATTGAAAACTACCAATGTACATAAAAAAATCAGTAGCATTGCAAAATGATGCAATGCAAATGCATTGAACATAAAAACATAAAATTGCTTTAGGAATAAGGGTTGGGTATTTTATGGGGAGGACATGAATTTTGAATGCTTTTTTATATCTGGTGTTGTTGGATGTACAAAATTAATAAAATTGATAACAAAGGAAATTTGAAAAAATGAGGAAATTACACCTACATGTTTCATTGTGAAATATTTTAATTTCTTAAATAAAATACTATTTTTAAATTTTATTTTAATGAAAACTTCAACCAATTATATCAAAGGAGGACTCAGTGCCATTAGGCCCCCCACTGCCCCTCACAAGTGGAGTGTTACATTTTTTCAGCCAAAGTTAATGTGCAGGAGAAGAACTCCATAGCTGTAATTTAATAAATTTTGTTTTCATATATCAAAAAATAATTTTCAATAAAACAAATACCTATAATCACAAGGGGTTTCAGGGCCTTCACTTACTTTCCTTGGAATAAATAATATTTACTAGTCTTTAATCCTATGAGGGCATGATAGAATTGAGTATATTTCTCATTATAAACTCAACAAAATGTATATTTTAATATCAAATTAATGCACTCTTTTACCTCTGTGGAAAAGAAATTATAACTGTTTATTCTTTACTTACAAAAAGGCTGTTGCAATACTTCAAATTGTTATATTTTAAGCTGTTGGGGATGTTTTTCCATTTTCATCTGTTATGAAATTTTTTAAATAAATCAGTTTTCAGCAGTTAAACTAGTGTGTTTCATATTGAACATTGTCTCTCAAATTCACATGGAAATATTAAGGTACAAGATGAGCCCAGTAATTCTACATGCTCATATTCAAATTATTCTAGATTTATGGTGAAGTATAAAACCTTTAAAAGTGTAGTACAAAATTTCAAACAGCAATGAATAAATATTAATGTTCTCCTGACTAATTCTAGTTCTATTCAAAAACCTTTTTAATGCAAAAATAACATTAAAAACTAAAAGTTTTAAAATGTAAGGATAAATATATATTTTTTCCTTATACAATGTGTTAGATAAGAGTAATGTTTGACTGCTGTAATGAAAATCCCACAGTGGCTTAGTAAACAACATAGAAATTGACCCTTTCCCATGTAACAGTCTAGATAAGGAAGGAACCTAAGAATGACATGGTAGTTTCATGGTGTCGTGGAAGCTGGTTCCCTCTGCTTTTTACTCTGCCAACCTCAATGCCTGGCTTCATCGCCTTGTCTGAGATCGCCACTCCTTGCATCACATCATCTAAAAGGGGAGAAAGGCAGGGCATGCATGTGGTCATTGCATTCCATAGGCTCTAACTTGGTCGTGTGTCTATTTGCTTCTGCTGTTTCTTGTCCTGGCAAACGCCATCTTGAATCTGACTGTTCAAGTGCCCAGCAAAACACAGGGCTTCATTACCAATGGAGGAATGTAAAACTGAATATTTAGGGATAATTTGCTATCTCTGCTACAACACAACTAAAAAAAATGATGAGTTCAGAATATCTATTTTACCTAGCTTATGGAAAAAATATATTTGCAGTATTTATAATAAATTAATTTCTGCTAAACTTGCATGACAATTTTAGACTTATTGTCTATATTATCAGAATCTAAGTATTTGGCATTTGACCTCCTCAAGTAGAGTTTTCATTTTTCAAGAATACTTTTTCAGATTAACCTTCTTTTTAATTTTGAATACACTGTTTTTTTTCTAGTTTTACTCTCTTTATGTATCAATGGAACCTTAATTACCAAATAATATAATAACATAAATGGCAAAGTCAAATGTTAATAATGTCATAGTGATAGGGTTACACCCTACAATTCACTTTTATTTAAACACCACACTTAGTACTTTACACAAGACTAGACACATGTGTTAATAATGTATACAGCATCATACTTCAGAGAAATATAGGAAATTTGGACAAAGTCCAAAGTAGTATAAAAAGGATGAAAAAACTGCTCTTTTGATAAAGAGTAGAAGAGTTGAAAGTTTTTAGAAATAAAGAGAGAAATATATGTATGTTTTAATAACCGTATTTACATCTCTGAAGTTTTTTTTTATTTTTTATTTTCTAAGGTGAAAACCAGGTGTCATTGGCTCTTGATTTCAAATAAGAAAAGAATAAAAGGGAATATGACAATATTAAAATTATATAGACAAACAAATACTATATTTATCCTGGAGATCATAAAATTCGGTTAAGAGAACATGGATTTAAACATAGGAAGACTTGTAAAGGAACATACAAAACCAAAAGACTTCAGAACCTCTGGGTTGGGTAAACAGAGATGTAGAGAAAGATTATGCAGCAGACATACCGATGCCTCATTATTTCTCCATGCTTGAAACAATTGCCGAGAAATCCTGTAGATGCTTTTGAATTAGAAACACACTTTAAAGTCTAGAATCCTTTAGATTCTGTCTTAATGAAAGAGAAATAGACTGAGAAACAGAATTTTTTTGATGAAACTCTGATCAGGTTTTTAATGAAATGTCTTGATATAACATTGTTATAAACCAAAATGAAAATAATTTCTGGGGCTGTGGCTTTGAACATATTTTTTCTCACTTGGATACAGTTAGAATATAGCAACTAACTTACTGCAAAAGAGTGACTACATTCATGCTTTTGTCCTTATTCTAGCTCACTTGTTTGTTTGTTTTCTATTTCTCAGTTTACATACATCTTAAAATACTCCGGGCCTAGACTATTAAGCAGAAATCACCAAAGCTACAATTTTGCATTCAAGTTTCGCTGGCCCCACTAACTTGCAGTAACATTTCAGGCTCCTCTGACCTTCCCATGCCTTGTTTCCTCAGCTTTAAGTGAAGATAATAAAGCTGACCTATACAGACAGGTGTCAGGTGGCTCAAATAAATCACTATTTTAAGGGCAAATGTTAATGCTATGATATAATCTTTTGGTTTCTATTAATTATAGCAACTGGTGAAATATATCCACAATCTCCTTATACTGCTATTTAAAACACAAGTTTACAAATACCAAAAATTTTGGAATGCATAAAGATTATGTGTAATTACAAGCCAAACTTTCTCTGCAATTCTGCAGCTCTTCTATACATTCATCTTATGATATATGGTATTTTTATGCTTTCAGTAAAGATCAAGTGTATTAAAATAATAAGATCATAAAAGTGTAATGCAAGGCATACTGATTGGTTCCTAATGATATAAATGTTACTTATTGAAATTTTTTAAATTTCAACTTTCTGTGCATCCAAGATAAACCAACATGTGTACAGAGGGTCTCATAGATCAATGGACAACACAGCAGAGGTGAGTATGATAAAGGCTCATGTTTGGGTCATAAATGCAAATGCACAGTGTGTCTGGAAAGCCAAGCCCCAATAAAAAATGCTTAGTTTAACTTTTATCTTGGTGAATTTCTAAAATTAGCAAGTTTCTAATTTAATCCACCCAACTATGTCCCTTTGCTTAGTCATGTCTTAGTCCTCTACTCAGTCACAATATTTTTTTTTTTTTTCAGTAAGAATAAGATGGTTCAGCCCTAACCGATTTGGCTCAGTGGATAGAGCTTCAGCCTGCGGACTGAAGGGTCCCAGGTTCGGTTCTGGTCAAGGGCATGTACCTTGGTTGTGGGCACATCCCCAGTGGAGGGTGTGCAGGAGGCAGCTGATCAATGTTTCTCTCTCATTGATGTTTCTGACTCTCTGTCCCTCTCCCTTCCTCTCTGTAAAAAAATCAATATAAAAAATAATTTTAAAATAAAATATATTTTTAAAAAAGAATAAGATGGTTCATCATTATATTGTATAAGATGTCTAGCAGGGTTTATATCCATTTAAATAAACATAAGCATATTTGGTATTTAATACTTATCAAAATATTTCATTTTATTTTTATTTTTTAAAAATATATTTTATTGATTTTTTACAGAGAGGAAGGGATAGGGAGAGAAAGTTAGAAACATTGATGAGAGAGAAACATCAATCAGCTGCCTCCTGCACGCCCCTTACTGGGGATGTGCCCGCAACCAAGGTACATGACCTTGACCAGAATCGAACCTGGGACCTTTGAGTCCGCAGGCTGATGCTCTATCCACTGAGCCAAACCGTTTAGGGCCAAAATATTTTAAAATGTTTTCAAAAATTGTGAAGCTCACAAGGTTGAAAATTTGAGTCAGAGCAATGTTTTAAATCTTGTTTGATATTGAAAATAAAGGCAGTTGTATTGCTATTTTTGGCCATGTTCAGCTATTATTATTTCTTCTTTTTTAATCTTTTCATTTCTCTTTGATAGGTTTATTAACATTTATTAATGTTAGATTAAAACTTTCTTCAAGAAATCAATATCAAAATGTGTTTTAAGTAATACAACCTTGTTTTGAATATATAGAATTGTCATATCAATTTCAAAGTTAAAAAACATTAAATAAGATATTAATCTAAACTTCATTCCTTCAATGTCATTAGAATATTACATATGACACAATCTCTTATTTATTTATTTTTTAAAAAACTTTTTTTTTATTGATTTTAGAGAGGAAGAGAAAGGGAGAAAGAGATAGAAACATCAATGATGACAGAGAATCATTAATTGGCTCCTCTTGCAGGTCCCCTGCTGGGGATCAATCCCACAACCCGGGCATGTGCCCTTGACCGGAATCAAACCCAAGACCCTTCAGTTCACAGGCCGACACTCTATCCACTGAGCCAAACAGACTAAAGCCACAATCTTTTATATCAACAACTTTTGAATAAAAACTTAGAATTGAAAGTTATATAACATTGTAAGTGACTCCATAAAAACAAAAAGAACTGTATTTTCCAAAAACAATTATTCTACTCACTTATGAAATTTTTGAAAATTTATAACATTATTGATATTATTAAATACAAAATATTTAAAAATATTTTATTTTTAGTAGTAATGTGTGGAAGCATTTCCACATGTATTCATACCATATTTATACTAAAACAGGTATTTGTTAAAGAAAGAATTATTTAAACAAAATATATATTCAAAACATGTTTTGACAAAAATGTTCTCAACCAAAAATGAACATATTCAAATAACATACATGTTTATAGGAAAGCAGCACTATTGTTTTGAAGATACTGTAAATGTAGCGACAAGTCTAGAACTCATTTTCTAATAATTACATTTCCATAAAACACTTTTTAAGGATCTGTCATCAGCTATTAAAATATAAAATGTCAGCCCTAACTGGTTTGACTCAATGGATAGAGCGTCGGCCTGCGCCTGAAGGGTCCCAGGTTCGATTCCGGTCAAGGGCATGTACATTGGTTGCGGGCACATACATCCCCAGTGGGGAGTGTGCAGGAGGCAGCTCATTGATGTTTCTAACTCTCTATCCCTCTCCTTTCCTCTCTGTAATAAATCAATAAAATATATATTTTTTTAAAATGTCAGAGAATTGAATGTAGTAATCTCCCTTTGCCATCTCCATTTTCCCATGGCTTCCTGATTACATGGATCACAGTTTGGTCAAATAGCCACTACCATCATTTTTAGGATCATAGTTTTAGAGATGGAACCTACCTTGAGGAAAATCAGGTGCAAGCTTATTTTATTTTATTTTATTTTTCAGTTTCATTGAGATATAATTGACATACAGCTATCAATACCTTGTAGGTGTACCACATAATGACTTGACATATGTGTACTGAGAAATGTTAGTTAACATCCTGATTTAGTTACAATTTTTTTTTCCCTTGTGATGAAAACTTTTAGGATCTACTTTATTAGCAATATTTAACACACCATACTGCAATGTCACTAAACTTATCATTTTGTATGTAAGGAAAGGAGCTCTGAGGGAGATTAATCTAAAAGTATATAATCCACCTATTCACTTTACTCATTCCAATTGATTCCATTACTTCTATATGTTTGGTTATGCTCTCTCACTTCCAAGATCAAATCTGTATTTTTCTTGTTGAGGTTCAAAGTTTTGTTGTCACCATTCATGAGCATGTCATCATTTATACACATAAGATGCTACAAACCCAAAATTGCCTTAACAATGAAAATTCAAATAAAAACATAGGAAATTTTAATAAAACTTCTCTCTTCCTGCACTGGTCATTATAACTCAGTAAAAGTTATACAGTGACATCAGCAAAGTTGCAGGTACTTTTTTGACCTATAATTAGTGAGACATTTTTATTCTAACGTATAACTTTCTTTGCTTTTAACATGAAAAATATGTCTCATACTGTACTGTCTCATCTTTCATAAATGGTATGTAATTTAAAGTGCTACTGATGCCATAAATTAGGTAATTCCTACATAAATATATGATCTATTTATATAAAAATGAAACTATGTTATACTGAACTTTAGAAATTTCACTCTGAATATTAAAATTCAATATTAACTTTAGTTATTTTTATATTCATTGTTTGTTAGCATATATTTTAGTACGTGAGTCTCTGCTAACTGTTGTACAGGACTAGAGAACATGATGCAATATTGGAATTCCAATTCTGTCATTGCCTAGTTCTGTGTCATTAGACAAGTTCTTAACCTCTCTGAGACTGGATTTTAGAAGCATCATACAGAATGTATATGAAATGTAATACATGTAATATATGTAATTAATAAACTTGCACCTGATGATTTACAATGTTAAATAAATTGAAAGTTTAAAAAATATCAACATCACTACTTTTAGCAATAAAAAACACATGAACAATGCCCATTATCTGATAAAATCATTAATAATTAGAAAATATATCGTATGATCCTTTGTATTTCTTTGGTATCAGTTATTACTTCCTCTTTCATTTCTGATTTTATTTATTTGGGTCCTCTCTCTTTTTTCCTTGATTAGTCTGGTTAAAGGGTTGTCAACCTTATTTATCTTTTCAAAGAACAAGCTCTTGTTTTCATTGATCTTTTATATATTTTTATACTGTATTTTGTTTATTTATGCTCTGATCTTTATTATTTCCCTCCTGCTACTCACTCTGGGCTTTGTATGTTGTTCTTTTTCAAGTTCTGATAAGTGTAAAATTAGATTATATAGTTAAACTGTTTTCTTTTTTCTTGAGACAGGCCTATAATGCTATGAATTTCCCTCTTAGCACTGCTTTCCCTGTGTCCTGCAAATTTTGGGTTGTTGTATTCTCATTTTAATTTGTTTCAAGGTATTTTTTTTATTTCTTCTTTGATTTCATTGTTAACCTATTCATTGTCTAGTAACATTTATTTAGCTTCCATGTATTCGTGTGTTTTCAGTTTTTTTCTTTAATTGATTTCAACTTTCATAGCATTATAATCAGAGACAAACAATCTCTTCAAAAAATAAAAATAAAATGCTTAGGAATACATTTAACCAAGGATGTAAAAGACCAGTAATCAGAAAATTATAAGATACTGAAGAAAGAAATTGAAGAAGATACAAATAATTGGAAGAATATACCATATTCATGGAAAGGAAGAACTAACATCATTAAAATGTCCATACTACCCAAAGCAATCTACAGATTCAATGCAAGTCCTATCAAGATACCAATGTGTATTTCACAGAATTAGAAAAATTTTCCAAAATTTTATATGGAACCACAAAAGAACCAGGATAGCAACAGCAATCTTAAGAAAGAGAAACAAAGTTGGAGAAATCACACTACCTGATATCAAACTACACTACAAGGCTATAGTAATTAAAACAGCAAAGAAAGCGAGAACATATAAGGGGCTAAAGATAATCTATTCAATAAATGGTGTTGGGAAAATTAAACAGATACCTGCAAAAAAAAAAAAAAATGAAACTAGACCACCTTCTCACATCACATACAAAAATAAACTCAAAATGGATTAAAGAATTAAATATTAGACTCAAAACCATAAAGATCCTAGAACAAAACATAGACAGTACACTTTCAGACATTTCTAGTAGCAATATTTTTTTTTCTGGTTTATCTCCTCAGGCAAGGGGAACAAAAGAAAAAATAAGCAAATGGAACTACATCAAACTAAAAAGTTTTGCACAGCAGAGGAAACCACCAACAAAATGAAAAGACAACCCACTGAATGGGAGAACATATTTGCTGATACCTCTGATAAGAGGTTAATATCCAAAATTTATATAGAGCATATAAAACTCCAAAGAAACAAACAATCCAATTAAAAAATGGGCAGAGGACCTGACAGTTCTCCAAAGAGGACATACAGATGTCCAATACACATATGAAAATATACTCAATTTCCCTCATTATGAGATAAATGAAAATTAAAACCACAATGAGATATCACCTCACACCTGTCAGAATGGCTCTCATCAACAAATCAACAAACAATAAATGTTGGCAAGGATGTGGAGAAAAAGGAACCCTTGTGTACTGTTGGTGAGAATGCAGATGGGTGCAGCCATTGTCGAAAACAATATGGTGTTTGCCCAAAAAATTAAAAATGGAACTGCCTTATGACCAGTGATTCCACTTCTGGGAAATTATCTGAAGAAACCTGAAACACTAATTCAAAAGAATATATGCACTCCTATGTTCATTGCAGCATTATATACAACTAGAGGTCCGGTGCACGAAATTCCTGCATGTGTAGGATCCCTCGGTGTGGCCGGCAATCAGGGCCAATTGGGGCCTTCCGCTGCTGGCCAGGGCCTTCTTTCATTACACGCCACCCCCTGGTGGTTAGCACACATCATTGTAAGCGACCAAACTCTTGGTCTCCCGGTCGATCTCCTGAGGGGACACTTTGCATATTAGCCTTTTATATACAGTATATACTAGAGGCCCGGTGCACAAAATTCGTGCATAGGAGGGGGTATCCCTCAATGCGGTCTGCACCCTCTCCAATCTGGGACCCCTGGGGGGATGTCCGATCAAATTTTGTGCACCAGGCCTCTAGTTATAAATGAAACTAGACCACCTTCTCACATCACATACAAAAATAAACTCAAAATGGATTAAAGAATTAAATGTTAGACTCAAAACCATAAAGATCCTAGAACGAAACATAGACAGTACACTCTCAGACATAATCACTATGCTGTATGTTCAATTGACACTTATTCATTCTATAACTTAAAATTTTTACTTTGACTAATATCTCCGCTTTTACTCCTTACTCCCTGGTAATCAACATACTGGTATCTCTTTCTATGAGTTTAGCTCTTTTAGGTTCCATATAAATGATATTATACAGTATTTGTCATTCTCTGTCTGACTAATTTCACTTAGCATATGCCCTCAATGTCTAGTCATATAGTGACAAATGACTAGATGCCATTCTTTCTCATGGCTGAATAATATCTGCATTTACAGCTATGTCTATGTCTATGTCTATATATCTATATCAATCTATATAGATATTTATATTTTCTTTATTCATTATATTTTTGACTTTTGGACTTTTATAGAAATGTAATTGATTTTTAAAATTAACTTTATTACTTCACATCTTCTTTACATATTCATTTGTTCAGAGACACTTAACTTGTTTGCATATCTTAGCTATTGTGAATAATGCTGCAATGGACATGATATAGGAACTATCTTTTTGAGTTTCTGTTTTTGTTTTCTTCTAGAAAAAGAACAGATTAAGCCCAAAGTCAGTGCAAGGAAAAAAAAAAAAAACACACAAATATTTGAGCAAAAGTAAATGAAATAGAGATTAAAGAGACAATAGAAAAGATGAATAAACACAAGAGCTGCTTTTTTTTTTTAAAGATAAACCAAACAGAAAAACCTTTAGATAAGCTCATCAAGGAAAAAAAAAAAAAGAGAGAGTTCAAATAATAATATAAATGAAAGAGGGGACATTACAATTGACACAAAAGATCATAAGAGCCTATGAAAAAAAAAATCATGCACCAACAAATTGGATGACCTAGAATAACTTTATAAACACCTAGAAACATACAAAATACCAAGACTAAGTTATGAAAAAATAGAAAATCTGAACAGACTTATTACTAATAAGAAAATTAAATCAGTAACCAAAACCTACCAACAAAAGGACTAGACAACTTCACTGGTGAATTTTGCCAAACATTTAAAGATGATTAATACCAATCCTTTCTCTTAAAATAAAGAAAAAAATGAACAAACAACACCAACAACAAAAAACAAGAGGGGATACTTTCAAACTCATTTTAGGAGGTCACTATTTCCTTGATGAAATTTATAGGCCAATATCCCAGATGAATATGGAGACAAAAATATTCAGCAAAATATTGGCAAACTAAATTCAACAGAGCATTAAAAGGGTCATACATCATGATCAAGTTGAATTTATTTCAAGGATGCAAGGATGGTTCAACCGCCAAAATCAATCAATCAATGTGATTTACCACATTAACAAGATGCAGAATAAAAATCATATGATCATCTCAGTAAATGAACAAAAAGCATTTGAAAAAAGATCAACATTCTTTCTTGGTAAAAACTACTCAGCAAAGTGGGTAGAGAGGAAATATACTCCAACATAACAAAGGCCATATATGACAAGCCCACAGCCAACATCATGCTCAATGGTAAAAATCTGAGGGTTTTTCCTCTAAGATAAGGAACAAGACAAGAATGCCCACTCTCCCCACTTTTATTCAACATAAACAGCCATAGCAATAATATAAGAAAAATAAATAAAAAACATTGAAATCAGAAAAGAAATAATATTGTCTCTATTTCCAGATAGTATGATGTCATATATTAAAAACCCTATACTACAACAAAAATTGTTAGAATTAACACATAAATTTAGTAAATTTGCTTTTATATCCACTCACAATGAACTTTCAGAAAGATAAATTTAAGGAAAAGTATGCTATTTAGAATAGCATCAAAAACAATAAAATACTTAGGAGTAAATCTGACCAAGCAGTTGAAAGCCTTTTATACTGAAAACTAGAATACACTGATGAAAGAAATTGAGGAAGACACTAATAAATGAAAAAAACAATCCCATGTTTATATGTTGAATGAATTAATATTAAAATGTCCATATCACACAAAGCAATTTACAAATTCAATGCAATCCCTATCAAAATCCCAACTGAACTTTTTACAGAAATTTTAAAAAAAAATCTTAAATTTGTATGCAGCCACTAAAGATCTGGAGTAGTCAATACAACTTTGAGAAAGAAGTACAAAGCTGGAAGTGTCACACTTTCTGATTTCAAACTATATTATAAAGCTACTAGTAGCCCGTTTGCACGAAGATTCGTGGAATAGACCTTCATTCACCTGGCTGCCTGCACCAGTTTTCTGCCGGTACCGGGGACCCAGGCCTTGGCTGTGGCCACTGCCCTCTACCTTCTTTCAGGGTCCGGGCTTGGCCCTGGGCGGTGGCCTTGGGCTCAACTGCACCCAGCGTCCCTGCGACCAGATTGCAGGAGCAGACCCCCAGGTCGGCTCGCTCCTGTCATCGGAGCAGGCACCCGGCTGGCGCCCAAGGCCCGGAAAGCCCCAGGCGGCTTTCCGGTCCATGGGCTCGGCCGCACCGCACCCCAGCCGGGTCCCTGCTCCGATCGCAGCACGCACCCGGCTGGAGCCCAAGGCCCGGAAAGCCCCGGGCGGCTTTCCGGGCCTTGGGCTCGGCCGCACCGCACCCCAGCCGGGTCCCTGCTCCGATCGCAGCACGCACCCGGCTGGCGCCCAAGGCCGCTTTCCAGTCCATGGGCTCGGCCGCACCGCACCCCAGCCGGGTCCCTGCTCCCATCGCAGCAGGCACCCGGCTGGCGCCCAAGGCCCGGAAAGCCCCGGGCGGCTTTCCGGTCCATGGGCTCGGCCGCACCGCACCCCAGCCGGGTCCCTGCGCAGCACGCACCCGGCTGGCGCCCAAGGCCCGGAAAGCCCCGGGCGGCTTTCCGGTCCTTGGGCTCGGCCGCACCGCACCCCAGCCGGGTCCCTGCTCCGATCGGAGCACGCACCCGGCTGGCGCCCAAGGCCCGGAAAGCCCCGGGCGGCTTTCCGGTCCTTGGGCTCGGCCGCACCGCACCCCAGCCAGGTCCCTGCTCCGATCGGAGCACGCACCCGGCAGGCGCCCAAGGCCCGGAAAGCCCAGGGCGGCTTTCCGGTCCTTGGGCTCGGCCGCACCGCACCCCAGCCGGGTCCCTGCTCCGATCGCAGCAGGCACCCGGCTGGCGCCCAAGGCCCGGAAAGCCCCGGGCGGCTTTCCGGTCCTTGGGCTCGGCCGCACCGCACCCCAGCCAGGTCCCTGCTCCGATCGCAGCAGGCACCCGGCTGGCGCCCAAGGCCCGGAAAGCCCCGGGCGGCTTTCCGGTCCTTGGGCTCCGCCGCACCGCACCCCAGCCAGGTCCCTGAGATCGGAGCAGGCACCCGGCTGGCGCCCAAGGCCCCAGGCGGCTTTCCGGTCCTTGGGCTCCGCCGCACGCACCCCAGCCGGGTCCCTGCGATAGGAGCAGGTGTCCGGAAAGCCACCGGCCCCAGCGTCCCTGTAACGGTTTCCTGGTGGGCGTGGTTGATGGGCGTGGCTTGGTTGGTGGGCGTGGCTTGGGCGTAGCGAAGGTGCGGTCAATTTGCATATTTGTCTATTATAAGGTAAGATAATAATCAGAACAGTAAGGAGTTTCCTCAAAAACCTAAAATGGAACTTCCATTTGACCCAGTGATCCCACTTCTAAGAATGTGTTCCTGATTTCACCACCATGCAAGATGATGATGTCTTATTGCTGTAGGCTCCTAATAATGTGTCTCAGAACTCTTCACTCAAAGGACAAAAGGGAGAAGCATTTGTGTCAGCTCCCAAGTTCTCTTGGTCAATTTGATGCAGGCATTGAGTCCTCCACTTAAGGTGCATGTGTGCGTGCAGAGTGAGTTCACAGGGCTGTTTCTTGCTGCAAAAATTAGAGACATTTTTGGGCAAGAAGCAAGAAGTACTTGTCCACATGCCTGAAGCAAGGTCTTCGCAGGTGCCACCTGGACAAAGTCTATTTAGGCCTTGTCACTGCAGCCTCGGTTGTAGTAAGAGATGGATGAGGGGATTTAAAGGAATGCATAAATGTGTGCTAAGACAGGCAGTTATCACTATGTCTAGGACTATTAATATTTATTAGGAATTGGAATTCAAATTTAGACTAGGCTGTTCAAGTGTGGCCTATACATACATATTCTTGGGTATAGATTGATATAGATAAAAGGCTTAGACTAAATTTTATTTGTTGAAGCTAGCTCATATATTTTATTTTGTAAAATTTTCTATCCTGATGAAAATGTTATAATTTTAAGATTCTTGCTGAACAAAATGGATTGTAACCTATTTTTTTAAAATGAAGGTAGTTAATTACCCACATTTTTAATGACTTTATAATGTTTCTAAGGCTTAAAATATTTTTATCATACTTCATCCCTCTCCCTCCTATGATGAGATGTTTATGCCTGTAAATCCCACCTATCCCTTGTTTTCCATTTCTAGAACTGTACAAACAATCCCACTACTGTCACGTGTCACTATATTTAGCTCCCTATTATGTTGAATTTTTCTGGATTCCTAGGGCTTCAAGATAAAATAAAACATACTTCCATTAAACATCTACTATGTGCTATGCTCTGAATTTTTACATACTTATGTAAAATAGATTATCTATAAATATAGTTGTTTAATCCCTGTAACAACCCTGAAGGTAGATAGATATACTATTCATTTTGTGAATAAGAAAAATAAATTAGAGGCGATTATAATTTATGTAATTTCACACCATAAGTAAAAGCAGTGCTGAGATTTAAACTCCCTACATACTGCTCTTTTCTGTGCACCCTTATTAATTCTTACAGCTTGCATTCCTAACATGGTACCATATTAATCATTTATCTTTATTTTGTATTTTGATGCTTTAACCTCTTGGGGCTTTGCAGACTTCAGAGGGACTTTCTTTCCAAGGCCTACCTAATTCTTGGTCATAACAAAAAACTTCTTTGGGAGCCTGGCTTTTATATGCAAACCACCAATCCAGAACCCATACCCCAGCCACTTCTTTTAGGGGTTCTTAAACTCGGGGCCACTATTTCCCTGCAAGGAATTTTGGTTGGGGAAAAGGAGGGTGGAACTTCCCTGCCCTTTCTGGGCTCATCATCCTCCCAGAATCTATGTGTTCACACATGTGGAAACTCTCTGAACCTCATTGCTTAGATTTGGGGTTTTTAATTGAAGTATGGTTGATTAAATATAATTGGCTAATGATTGCCTCAAGGGCTCCAAGTTCCAGAACCTCTAATTGCATGTCTGATTCCTCTGGCAACCAGGCCCTATCCTGAAAGGAACCAGCAGGAGTCACCTCAGTAGCTTAAACACAGGTATGGTGGAAAGGCACTTAATTTGAATAACAAAAGATGCTTCTCTCACTCCTAACACTTGGGAAACTTCAAGGGTTTTAGAAGCTATTGTGCCAAAAATCATGAAGGAAGATCAAAAACATATTTTTTATATCACAGTATCACAACTTCCAATTAGGAAGCCAATCAATTCACATTCAAATGTAGGGTCCTTTCTTTCTAGTTAAAATCAAAGAGGATATTTCATAAATTCTCTTTTGATATCAGTGATTGGTTTTAGTTGTCACTGGACCAGTTCTGTGCTGGAGGCTGGCCCTGCCCTACTAGGGTCCAGGGTCTCCAGGCTCTTGCCTTGCACTGGAAAGAATTCAAGTTATTCAAATAGAGATAAAGAGTCCAGGACCTGGGTCCCTGGAGACAGGATGAGGAGGGTTGAACAGCCTGCTGTTCCCCTGGTTGCAAATCTCACAGGACAATGCTGTGAAAGAAGTGAAAGTACACTTTGGAGTGGACATGGGAGTGAGTTGTGACCTGGGTCAGTCTGTTCTTGGGATTTTATGTATTTCCAAGGGTAGGTTGTTTCTGAACTTTTTGGCACCAAATTCTGACTCTGCCTTCAGGTTGGCAGTGAGTCTCATTCCTAATAACATTGTTCAGGAAGTGTCATGGTATTTGCCTCCTTTAACTCCCCTCCTCTCCCCCCTCTCCCCCACCCTCCCCCATACTGTGGTGTCAGTTTTCCATTATAAGGATTGCCAGGACTGAGCAGCAGACCTTGAATGATTACTCTGACACACATTTCTGTGAAAGAGAGGGCTAAGGGGCTGCTTGTTATAGGAGCAAACAGCCCTGTCCGCCTGCCTCCTTAGGCTTTTATTGTAACAGCAGCTTGAACTAAAATTACCCTCTAGATACAATCAGCAGGGTAAGTATCCTTGAGAAAGCACATGCTTCTACAAGGTCAGGTTTAAAGACTAAACATAGGGATTCCAGCAAAACACCTGGGGGTTCGAACTTGTTTGGAAAAGTTAATACAGGGGCTGCCACCTTTGGCAAGGTCCCCCTAAGAGGCCCCTGGCCTTTTCGGAGAGTCCTCCTTACAGACTTTCCAACCAAGTCCCGTGCTTCCCCGCATAAGGATGGTACAATGAGTTTGGGGTTGATCTCTGCTCAATTTTCCCTCCATCCTGGATTGATCTGGTTTTAGGCAGTCCTTGTTGCTGACTTTTGCTACCACCACTGCAGGAGTTTCCTGCCATGTATCATGTGCAGAGGTGAGGGCTCTGGTGAGAGGACCTAGCTGCTTATTGGCCTGTGATGTCTGCTCCTACTTCCTCATTCCACTGTTGGGAGCTTTCTCTAATTTCCTTCTATCCTGCCTCAAAGTCACTTAGTATGAAACGTGTAAATTGGTTAGAAACATAAATTTGTTAATGTATTTCTACAGGACATAATTTCAGTAAACTATCAAGCTCTTACTATGTGTACAGAATTGCTATGTGCTCTCCACAGTTTAATGTAGCTCAATCAAGTTTGACATTATGTCTCTGAGGAAAAAAAAACAAAAAACATAATTCACTTGAAGATTTTTATATTTTATTTAGAATATAGTTGATAGAAATGCAGACAGAATTTGACAGTAACATGCACAACAAACTAGAGGTTTCTTATTTCTTATTCATTTTATGGCTGTTTTACTTGTACTGAAAGATTAACTATAGTCCACATTTAGAAATTTTCATAGATAGAAATGTTTCCAATGTAGCAATTAACAAAATGCTCTGTGGGATAGGGCTGTATTAAGGATCCATAATTGTGGGGATAATGTATGCACTAGCACAAATACTGTATTAGTCAAATGCCTAGAAACCTGTTCCTCTCCATTTCTGGTTGAAATTTACAGAATTATGCTCCCTGTAGTTCATTTATAAACAATTAAACAAAGTGTGGGTAATATTCCAAGTGCAATAATTTGTTCTTCAGTAAATTTTTTAGTAGCAAAGTTGACTTGAATAAAACACTTCTGAGATAACTCAGGTCTCCACTGCCTTTGATTTGTATACATTTCAGAGATAGGTTTGTTTAAATTCAGACAGGCAGGCAACAGGGGTTTATGATTAAAAGGCTTTTTTAAAACTAAAGACAAAATTCTCATAGATGTAGGGTCAGAAGTGAGAGAGAAGGCTGAAAACATTTGGTTTTATATTCTTAGACATTACATTCTGGGTAAAAATTATTTTTCAAAGATGAGAAAAATTCCCCTCACTTAAAAAAGATCATAATGTTCCCCATGCAAATAGAAATCCTCATTTTATGGTGATATCCTATGGTAAATTAACAACCATAGTGTCATTCATGTTCACGATCCATTTACCTTTTAGCATATGGATTATTTATTCATCTCAAAGGAATTTCTGAACACAGAAAAAGCAGAATGTGTTTTCAGAAGAAAATACCAATTTGTACCAAAGAGAGTATCAGGAGTTCAGCTTACAACTTTACAAAAGCTTAACAGACTTGTTATGCTATTCAAATATCTGATAGTCCCCATTTCAGTGTGAATCCATTCCCCAAACTGTCTGGTATACTGTGGATAATGTGGTATATAGGGATATTCCTTAATTCCTTTGTAGATAGAAACTGAATTTAAAAGGAAGACCACGATAAACACACCTGTGTTTTTTATTTGGTGTGAGAAGAGAGTTGGGAGGAAAAGGTATGTGCACATATATAATCACACATACCACCACCACTGAGATGACACAGGAGCCAGAATATTTGGCTGTGGCTGTTCACTGATAGACAGTGCCCTTTAAACACATCATGGGAAATAGCCCTCTGCACCAATCCTGACATCTCAGGTAGCACAGAGAGTGAGGGAGTGAGAGAGGGCCAAAAAAAATAGGATCAAGAGGATAGCAGTCATGGTCCCCAACAGCTAGAGATACATTATCTGTCATAGGTCACACAAAGACTTCTGAAGCATCAACCTAGGAATTTTGGAGAAAATATTTTCCACTAGGAGACAAGGTAATGCCTGATGTTCTGTTTATACTCTCTCCGTAAGTTTCCTATCACAGATCGCCTTCTTCTCAGTCTTTCTGAGGGTTTTTAGCATTCTCATTCCCAAATCAGGTTAATCAAAATGGAGTGTTAATGGCTTCTCATGAAAACATCAGTTATTGGTTCAACCACTAGCATCAAAGTTGTTGCATCATATCTCACAAATCACTGGAACAGGTTAGCGACACCAAGGGTAATGCTTTCAGAGCATCCTTTCTATGCAATGAAAGGTTTGCGACGCAGGAAACAAGACACAGAGTCCAGGCCATGGAAAGGGGGGAGGTTTTAATCTTGCGCTCCCAGGCGAAACTCACCGGTCCGAGAGTGGGCCAGGGGAGTTCACGCCAAAACCGGGGCTTAGGTACTTCCTTTATACAGCTGTTTGGTGAGGGGAGGGTGGAGAGCATGAGAGGTGTGGAATTCCTGCCTCGGGCAGGGGTCTGGGAAGGCGCCAGTTATCTTCGTCACCATCTACCTTGCGGGTGCTTGCATGGCTGTGGTCTTTCCCCCATGCCTCGACCTAACATCCCAGCCTTTTTGGTGATAGGGGGCGCCGAAATCGTCCTGGCTACTTCCTGCTGACCAGGGGCGAAGAGGGTGGGGGATGTTAAAGGCCAGGGTCAGGCAGAGGCGGGTTGAGGGGCAGCCGAGTGTAGGGATGGAGCAGGAGCTGGTTTACAGTCACATTTCTGTGATCCGGGAGCGGATGAATTTGAGGAGGCAGGGAGCTAGGGGAAAAAAAAAGACACAGATGAGAATTAGGGGCCCAATCAGGGGTAGGATCCAGGTAGCTCTAAAGAGAGTTGTCCCGGGAGTGTCTTGCACGCAAATCTTCACTCAGCTCAGTCAGGGTCTGCACGTCCTGTTCCACCACTCCGGACTCGTTGATGTAGCAGCAGCATTCTTCTTGAAGGAATGCAGGTTCCTCCTCTTTCCGCAGTAAGAAGGTCTAGGGCCCTTCGGTTCTGCAGGGCTATTTGGGTACCGATGTTACTTGCCGCTGCAGGGAGGCTAAGAAGGCAGTAGTAGACTCCAGGGCTATCTGGAGTCTGTCATTGAAATCCTGAGCAGAGATTATGCTGTTCCCGAGGACCCCCCAGCGAGGCCTATTGAGGCAGCGATACCTACCCCCAACATGACAGGGAGGAAGGCGGCCCTGCGGGCCTGGGGGTGGGATGAAGGGAGCAACCAGGCAAGCTCTCTCCATACAAGGTTAGCTGGGGAACTACTGTGACCCCGAAGCAAGGCCCGGGGTCAGAGGAGTTTATGCAGTTGCTTAAGGTGCCGTTGCACCAAAAGAAGGTACTCGGGCTGGCCTTGGTGGGACTGGCTGCAGTGTGGTTTTGGGTACAGTTCCAAGTGACCCGTCCCACAGTTACCGGGTTGCTGGTCGGGTAGCATATCCGTGGGGGCAAGGTGGGCTCTGGAGTTTCGGGTTCCCAGAGGGGAATGCCAGCCAGGGGAGGCTGACATTCACCATGTCCTTGAGTTCCTGGAGGAGTCATGAGTGGGACGGCAGCCAGCAAAGGTCTTTGGAGAGAGACACATAAAAAGCAGTGTGAGACATTGGGCAGGGTATGGGTCTCGTTAAGGAATAGTAGAGTGTGTTGGATAAGTTGGAGCCAAGAAGACAGGACTTCTACCCGGGGGGAATCAGGCAGCTTCCCTTTAAGGGAATTTTCGGCCTGTAGGATGCTTTTGGAGACCTGGATTTGGGCCTCCTGGGCCATGATATATTCCCGGGAGATGTAGATGGTCCCTGAAGGGGTTGAGCTCCAACCATCCCCATATAGTTTTCCCATAACGCCTGCAACCCATCGCTGGTCCCAGGGGTCCCGGACCCTGATGTTGAAGGTCCCGTCCTTCCAGAAGAAGGGACCAGACCTGACCTCATTGTAGGCATCATGGATGACACAGCCTGACCAGCGGCAACCCCCACAGGTGTTGACGTCTCGATTACACCTGTCTGGGTTCCGTTGGTTGTAAGCAGAGTAGGCATATGGTCGGCCACCATTGCACACTGACTGGAGGTCGACAGCAATCAGGATCTCCGCCTGGCATCCGGCCAGAGGGCAGTCCTGAGATCCTACCTGCCGGGTGACTTGTGTGCTGTCCTGGTTGTAGGTTTCATGGACCTTGAACCTCCACACATAAGCAGGTGTAGGAGGGTGTAGGTTGCCCAGGGCTGGGAGGAGAAGAAGGAGGGGGAGGGCGGCTAAGGCGGACCTTAGTGGGGCCCAACACCTCACATTTATAGAAGTCATGCTGCTCCGGGGTCCTCTCGAGTCTGGAGAGGTGGTGCCACGATGGATCTCCCAGTAGTTTGGCCGCAGTGGGGGTTGTGAGGATAACTGTGTGAGGTCCCGTCCACCTGGGTTCCAAGGCCTTGGGATGTAGATTCTTAAGGAGAACTGAGTCCCCGGGCTGGAGGGGTGGTCCTCGCGAGCCTTGGTTAGCTGGTTCTGGCCTGGGCAGAAACCTGTCAGCATGGCCCCGGAGCAGCTGCCTGAGTAGAGACAGGTATGGAAGATAAGAGCCAGGAGAGGAGGGTCAGTAGGGAGACGATGGTTGAGCAAGAAGGGTCTCCCATATAGGAGTTCAAAAGGGCTTAAGAAGGTGGGGCTCCTTGGTGTAGCCCGGATTCTGGTCAGGGCCATGGACAGGAGATCCGGCCAGGAGCTGTGAATTTCTAGAGAGAGTTTTGTTAGATGGTCTTTAAGGAGGCCATTGGCCCTCTCGACCTTACCCGATGATTGTGGGCGGTAGGGTATGTGCAGTTTCCAGGAGATGCCAAGTGAGGTGCTAACCTGCTGAACGACCCTTGATATAAAAGCCGGGCCGTTGTCTGATTGTATGGAGGTGGGGAGGCCGAACCTAGGGATTATGTGTGTTATTAGGGTCTCAGCCACAACCTCAGCAGTTTCCTTGCGAGTAGGGAAGGCCTCTACCCACCCTGTCAGGGTGTCTACCATGGTAAGCAGATATTTGGTCTTCTTGTGGGGAGGCATATGGGTGAAGTCTACCTGCCAGTCCTGCCCTGGGAGGTGTCCCCTCATTTGATGGGTAGGAAAGTTGGGGCGCATTCCTCCCTGGGGTGAGCAGGAGGAGCAGGCACTTGTGGCTGCCTCTGGCAGTGCGGGCGAAGTGAAGAGGGATGAAGGCCGTATCCAGGGTCCGCTTGAGTTACTATCGCGTAGGAGGCTTTCTGACGTCCCTGGGGGTCTAGACAAGAGCTTCCATCCACAAACAGAGTTAAATCAGGATTAGAGAGAGGAAGATCTGAGAGTCCTGCCCGGGGTTGAGTGAGGGCCTCTGACGACCTCGGGGCAGGAGTGCTTTGCTGCAGGTTGGGTGGAGGCAGCAGGAAGGAGTGTGGCTGGGTTCAGGGCTGGGGACTGAGTTAGGGAGATGTCAGGACTCTCCAGGAGCAGGAGATGGAGTTCCTGCATGGGAGAGGGGGCAAGGAGAGATAAGGACCGGTGTGACAGAAGATCCTGGAGAAGACCTGTAAGGGTTGCTGGAGGCAAATCTTCTGGGCCTCCTTGGTGAGAACAGCAGCTGCAGCCAGAGCCCGGAGGCAGGGCTGCCATTCCTGAACTGTGGGATCAAGCTGTCTGGTCAGGTAGGCTGCGGGGTGAAGGCTGGAAGAATCCTACCAGCGGAGGCCAGCTGTATGCCTCTGAGACATGTCCAGGGAGGGGCTGCAGAGAAGGAGATCATCTCCATACTGGAGGAGAGTGCTGGGTTCTAACGAACATTGTCGGAGGTCTCTGTTAGGCCTGGCCAAACAGATGAGGGCTGTCTCTGAACCCCTGGGGCAGGACCGTCCAGGTGAGTGGGTCCTTTTAAAATCCTTGTCAACAGTTAACTTTAAAACTTCTTGGAACAGGCCTCTAACTGCTTGAGTTCCGAACTGAGTTTCTGATAAGCCTGTGCTAGCAAGAAAGTTGTTCTCTAGGGAGGGAGGAGAGGGGGAGAGGGCGGGGTGAGAAGGCGCTGAGGCCAGAGCATGTTTGCCATCAATACCCATGACCGAGATCGTGGAAGGGGCAATGGCCTGGAAAAGGAGGGCAAGGACAGAGCCGTAGCCCCCGTATGATCAGGAAGGAGATCTGCTTACCCACTACCTTGAGCGGTTACCTGGGGGCCCGGCGAGGGTGATGGGTCGTCGAGTCCTGGCATCTTCAGCCTTCAGCCAGTTCCAGCGTGGCCAGCGGCGGGTCATGACCTGGAAGGACGGCCCCTCTACGTTGAGACGCAGAGGGCCCGTCACTTTTCCAGGGGCAGTCACTTTTCCAGTGGCCGCTTTGACCGCAAGGCTGGGCTGGAGCCCGTCGTTTCTGCACTGGAAGCATCCTCTCGTTGCACCCCCACCACGCACAGTCCCTTTTGGACCAAGCGTGGCTGCCGCCGGCCCCAAAGGTAGCAAGGTTTGGGTTTGCAGACTCATCTCCTGTTGAAGGCGGGCGTACTCTGCCTGCTCCTCACCGGCATTGAAAACCTTAAATGCCATATTCACCAGATCCCGGACAGGGGTCTGAGGGCCATCTGCCTTTTTTTAACTTTTTTCGGATATCTGGGGCTGACTGCGAAATGAAGTGAGTGGCTAGAACTGTTGCTCTGGCCGGGGACCCCCAGGGTCTAGGCGAGTATATAAGGTCAGAGCCTCAGTCAGCCTGTTAAGGAAGACTGCAGGGTTCTCATCTGGTCCCTGAGTAACTTCCCTCAGCTTGTCAAAATTAACTACCTTGTGGGAGACGGCCTGTAGGCCGGCTATTAGGCATCTGGTCGCGATGTCGGCGCCCCTCTCGCCCTTCCGGGGTATCTAGTTGGTACACCCAGCCTGGTTCCTGACGAGGAACGGCCTGGGGAGGTCGGGGAGGGAGGATGGGGGAAGGGAGGGAGCGGAAGGCAGGGCAGAAGGAGGCAGGGCGGAAGGAGCCCTGTTGCAGGGAGGCCGGCGAGTTGGAGGGGAGGAGGAGGAGGAGGGGGCCGCGGCCCCGGGGGCTCGGGGGTCTGAGCCCGGTCGCTGTCCGGGGCGTCCTGTGCCTGAGCCAGCGGCACTGCCCGCCCTCCCCACGCCTGCTCCGCTGCCGCCTCCGCTCCCCCACCCCGGAGCGCGGGAGCCAGCTGTTCGGAGCGGCTTGCGGGATGGCAGCGGGTGGCTCTCGCAGCGATGGTTGCGGTGATGGTTGCAGCTGCAGGGAAGAAAGCGCAGCGGCGGCCGCGGGAGGGAGCGGCGCGGTCGCGGTGGTGGTACCTGCAGCCGCGGAAGCCGCGGGTGGGCAGGTGAGGTGCTGCCGAGAAAGCACCTGCCACGGGGAAGAAAGGGAGCCGTGGCGAAGGAGGAGGGGGAGGGGGCCGAAAGCGTTCGGCGGGAGGAAGAGGGGTGGAAGTGAGAGAGCAGCTGGGTCCAGAGTCAGAGATAAGAAGGAGCAGAGGACAGAGTCAGAGAGAACAGAAGGAGCAGAGGGAGGGACGGGAGCGCAGATTGAAAAAGGCCTGGACATATGGAACCTCCAGCCCCTTCCCAGCTCGTTGGCAGAAGTTAAGGTCGGTCAGGATGTTAAAATCGAAAGTCCCATTTTCAGGCCACTGTGACCTGTTGTCCAATTCATACTGAGGCCATGCCACGGTACAGAAGCAAATGAGGCGTTTAGGACGCAGATCCTGGGACAGGCCCAGCTTAGCCAGATTGTTGAGCAGGCACCCAGCGGCGCCTGCGAGTCAGTTTTGGATTTCTGATGGCCCATTTTGAAACCTAGGGTCAGTAGCGAGGCCCAAGGATCAGCGTCCCAATCATTGAGCCAAGGCTACGGACGGAATCCGAGGGATGGTGGGAGACGTCTCTCGCCGACCCCCTGGGATCAGAGTGAGGCCAAAAGGCCGGAGACCAAGGTGGAGTAGGAACGTCTTCACTACACCCCAGGGTCAGAACCTTTCCTGGAAAGGTCCGGAGGGCTATGCCCGGAAAGCAATCTCTGACGCGGACCGCGATTTACGGACAGAGACGCCGACGGAGGACCCTAGGAGTCAATAGGGACTGGGACTCACCAACTGACGCTGCCGAGCTGGAAAGAAGCCTGAGGGTTCCGGGGAGACAAGTGGGGAGGGGTACCCCAAATGGGATACACACTCAATCCCCACCCGGGTTTCGGCACCAGATGAAAGGTTTGCGACGCAGGAAACAAGACACAGGGTCCAGGCCATGGAAAGGGGGGAGGTTTTAATCTTGTGCTCCCGGGCGAAACTCACCGGTCCGAGAGTGGGCCAGGGGAGTTCGCGCCAAAACGGGGGCTTAGGTACTTCCTTTATACAGCCGTTTGGTGAGGGGAGGGTGGAGAGCATGAGAGGTGTGGAATTCCTGCCTCAGGCAGGGGTCTGGGAAGGCGCCAGTTATCTTCCTCACCATCTACCTTGCGGGTGCTTGCATGGCTGTGGTCTTTCCCCCATGCCTCGACCTAACATGCAACACCTTCTCTTCCCTTCTAATGTCATTCAAGGTCATTCTGAAAAGGGCATCTTATCCCAAACTCACTCCCTCATTTATTCATATTTGACCAATTGTTACGCAAAATGAGTTTATCCTCATTGCACTAGGTATTCCTAAAACATACTTCAACTCTTTTTTTGTTCTTAGTGAGATAAAGTTTAATAGAAGTCAAGGAGTTTTGTTATTCAGCAAAATGATAATCAAAATTAATTTATTTATATTTCATTTTCTCAAAAAATGTATTTTAAAATAAGTTATGTTTTTTCTGGCCTTACTTTTGTTTTTATTTTTCCCAGGTGAGACATTAACGCCAGGATGATGTTCTCTTTTTAGGAGACAGTTGGCTAAATGAATGTGATAATGGCCACTTAAGAGTCCCCTCCTTGGTCTACATAAGTGACTGAAAGCAGGGTCTCTTACTGTTGTTTCCTATTTCCTCAAGAACCTTTTAGAGAGTTTGGCACACAACTTTTATTAAATAAAAAGGTTTAATTTTATTTTTGTTTTCAAATTTGTGTTAAAGTATAATTCTAGGGAAGTGTTTCCAAACCTCGGTTTTACAAACCTCAGAACGTTTCCAAAGGATATCATAATTTCAAATGTTTCTCTTGACAACGATTTTTTATTCATGTTTAGTATTAAAGACTGTTTTACATTGTCCCTTGAGAATGAGAAAATATTGCTGAAAACTTTTAAATGGTCTGCGATCTTTGTTTCACTATTCTGGAGAGTTAATGCTATTTTTACAGTCAGTAAATTTTTTTCACAGGCCATCTTTTTTCAGAATATTATGATGTGTAAATTAAGAATGCTTATAAACTGCTCCTAAAAGTAATCCTGCAAAATGCAACAATCTTTCATTATCACTAAATGTCAATCAACTCATCTGGGATCATCAAATGTGACTTTAGAAGTTAATCTCATACTTTATAGTTATAGTCTGTATTATTTCACTCACTTTATATGAAAAGTTCTTATCTGAAACACTGAATTCCAATTGTTAAATCAACATATAAAGACAAAATTGCCAGTAGGAATCTGGGTAGCTATAACTAGAATAGTAACTAATAACTGTTGCATATCATTCAAGTGTGCTACATGAGTAAAAGAGCAAGTGAGTAAATAAATGAACCAATGTAACACATGACCCAGATTATAACCTTACTTAAGAATGAATTGGCAACTTCAAAATTAAGTATTTGGAATAAGCAAATGCTTATATTCCTGGTTACATATTTGAATAGATAATGTGTGTTTGTGTGAGAGAGTGTGTCTGTGTAGTGGTTTAATACTAGTGAAGTGTCCCCTGCCTTCTGAATCAGATTTCTCCAGGGCATGACAGTTAGAAAGAGCACTAATATAAATTTTAAAGTGCTTAGCACAAAATAAACAATCATCCTCTGGACCTGCAAATCACAGCAAATTGATGAACTCTCTGCCCACTCTTCTCACAGAGTACAAGGTGCATTCGTTGTAGGTATATGCATATACTTTGCAAAGGTATAAACTGAGAAAAGTCCAAGGACATTTAATCTACTGCATTTTGAAACGCAAAGTTAATTGCAGTTGAACTTTATAATTGATATGTGACAGTGCTCATTGCAACCTAGCTCAACCCAGCAGCATTACAATATTGTTTTCCTGTTCCCCCATGCCTAGACAACAAATATTACCCAATTATTAATAAACTTCCCAATTATCCTAAGTAGCCTTTTCTATTTTAAAAACAATAACATAATATGGAAAAAAATGTAATGAACTGTGACTTCTTCCAAATCAATGGATCATACAATCTTTTGCATCAAAGTTTCCAACGTGCAGATTAACATTTCCTGAGCCATTCAGTCAAGTCCTACTGTACACAAATTGATTACCACTAGATGTAATCAAAGCCAGGCCTGCTGTTTTGGGCTTGAATTTTCCAGCCAGATTAAACACTATTTTTACCTAGCCCTGTTTTTCCTGGTTTTTATCTGATTTATAAGGTAGGAAAACAAGAGAGGGGAAAGTAGGTGAAGTAGAAACCTGCCATAGATCTGGCCTCATTTTTATCTGACCTTCTCTCTATCACAATTGCTCCCCGGAGAGCAGGCATCAGTGGTATGCAAATCTAATTGCAAAAGTAATAAACAGGACCCACATGGATGTTTCTCTCGTAGTTAACTCTGTTAATGTCAGACTGGCAGTTGTCTAAATGTCTAATCTCTCATTGAATCAATAGTAACACATTTCAGACATAGAAAAGGAGTTATGGGAGATTGCCATTTCCAAATTTTAATAGCATTTTCAGAAGACTATTAGTATGTACTGGCATGCTAAACAAAACAGCCTACAGAATAAGATTTTTTGGTCCAGTGTAGGCTCCAGTTTGATCCATTTAAATATTTTCATAAAAATCAAATGACATTGACTTGCTTATTTGCATCAAAAACAAAGCAGGGAGCTTGGCAGTGTCACTTAGTGGTTGAGCTTTGACCTATGAACTAGGAAGTCATGGTTTGATTCCTGGTCAGGGAACATGCCCAGGTTGTGGGCTCAATCCCCATTGTGGGGCGTGCAGGAGGCAGCCCATCAATGGTTCTCTCTCATCTCTCTCTCCCTCCCCTTCCTCTCTGAAATCAATAAATATATATACTAGAGGCCCGGTCCGGTAGGATCAGGCCTAAACGGGCAGCTGGACATCCCTCTCACAATCCAGGACTGCTGGCTCCCAACTGCTCGCCTGCCTGCCTTCCTGATTGCCCCTAATGACTTCTGCCTGCCAGCCTGATCACCCCCTAACCACTCCACTGCCAGCCTGATTGATGCCTAACTGCTCCCCTGCTGGCCTGATTGCCTACAACTGCCCTCCCTTGCAGGCCTGGCCCCTCCCAAATGCCCTCCCCTGCTGGCCATCTTATGGCAGCCATCTTGTGTCCACATGGTGGCAGCCATCTTGTGTTGGAGTGACAGTCAATTTGCATATTATTCTTTTATTAGATAGGATAGAGGCCTGGTGCACGGGTGGGGGTCGGCTGGTTTACCCTGAAGGGTGTCCCAGATCAGGGTGGGGGTTCCCTTGGGGCGTGGGGCTGCCTCAGCGATGGGCCAGTGGTGGTTTGCAGGCTGGTCACGACCCCCGGTGACCCAAGGAGAGGCCCTGGTATCTGGGATTTATTTATCTTCTATAATTGAAACTTTGTAGCCTTGAGCAGATGCCAGGGCAGGCCAGAGTGGGTGGGAAGCTTGGCTTCCTCCATTGACTGGGAAACCCAAGCCTCCTGCTAGTTCTATGGCCGCAGCCATCTTGGTTGGGTTAATTTGCATACTCGCTCCTGATTGGCTGGTGAGCTTGGCTTGTGGGTGTCACAGAGGTACGGTCAATTTGCATGTTTCTCTTTTATTAGTGTATATATATATATATATATATATATATATATATATATATATAAAGCAGGGATAATCTAAAACAAAAAAACAAACAAACAACCTAATGGCTGAAATTAGTACATTACAGTGATTCTCATAGTAAGGTTCCCCCACTAGCAGCAGCAACATCTGGAAATGGCTAGAAATACAAATCTTTCTGCTCTACAACAGATCTCCTGAATCCCAAACTCTGGGAGCAGGGCCATCCATGTTGTTTGAACAAGACTTCAGGTGTTTCTGATGTACACTGAAGCTTGAGAATTACTGCATTAAAACATATTCCCCAGTTTTTAAGTAAAGAGGATCTCTTTTGTTTCTCATTTTTTCCAAATTTGATCCAAGTAATTTCAAGTAATCAAACAACAAAAAAGAAAATATAACCAAACTATTATTACCAGTTTATATTTATTTTCTACTTGAAACAACATATTTTATTATGTCATTTAACAAAATGAATTCAAAGTAATTATGAAGATGAAATTTGTAAGAATAAATTATTTTATAACTAAAAAATAAATAACTTGGGAATCATAAAGGATCTAGTTCAGCCTTTCCTTACCTCAGCAACATTGATAATATAAGCAAGATAATTCTTTGTTATGGGTGGCTGTCTTGTGCATTATGGGATGTTAATAGCATCTTTGACTTTTATCCATTAGATGCCCCTAAGTAGTACCCTTTTCTACAAGTTGTGAAAACTTGAACTTGCAAATGTCCCAGGAGGGTGGGGGTGGCAAATTGTCCTCAGGTTAGAACCATTGATCTATTTGATCATTTAAAAGTATTTTTTTTTTTTTACTTTAAAAATCAACATTTACTTCACTATGAAGTTCATTAAAGATACATATTCCACATTGGTATAGAAATTTTGATATGTCAAAGTGAGTTCTGACACCCTCAGACAAAGTGATATGATAATGAAAAACTGTGGTATACTGGAAGAGCAGTGGTTAGAGCTCAGCTGACATGACTTGTCCTCTGATCTCTATTACTAATTTGTTTATAACACTTTAGGAAATCATTGATTCTGTTGGGGCTATTTTATAATATGTAAACTGAGGCTGGTGGGCTATATTACCTCTAAAGTGACCTCTACTTTTTATATTTCTATCAATTATTATGTATCAGTCATAAACAATTATAAGTAACGTTTAGCTACTACTTTTTAAGCATGATACTGAGTATAGGCATAATCTCTTTAACCTTCCCATCAACTCCGTGAGAAAGATGTCATTTCCATTTTCAGAATAGAGATACTGAGACCCAGTCCCATTATATAACTTGCCAAGACTAAACAATAGTGTCTAGGCATTCTGATTCTGGCCAGGGCCTCTCCCAATATATCATATCTTATAGGGAAACACAGGAGACTTGGTTGGAAAGTCTGGAAGGAGGAAATTCTGAAAAGGGAAGTTGGCTGAAGGCGGCCCACCCCTGCTTATCAGAATTCTAACTTAGGGGAGTTGGCTGAAGGCAGCTACCATTAATTGTTCCTTGACCTTTCCAAACAAGTCTGTGCACATGCGGACCCTTGGGTGTTTACCAGAATCTTTATGCTTAATCTTTAGGTGTCCTTGCTTAAAGGACACTGCTGACACATGTGTCCTCCCAAGATTACTTGCCCTACTGATTGTATCTAAAAGATAAACTTTATCTCAAACTTCTGTTACAATAAAAGCCTGAAGGGGAAGGTGATCGAGGCTGTCTGGTTCCTCTATCCAGGCAGTCCCTTAGCCTTCTCTTACATAGCAATCTTGTGTCAGAGTAATCATTCATCCATTGCTCAGGATCTGCTGGTCAGCGCAAGAATATCTGTCTTCAGTTGTACCAAACCTGACTAGTGGGAGGATGCAAAATTATTCCTAAGAGGAGAACAGAGGTAAGAGCTAGCTATCTTGCAATAATGTAAGGTTTTATTTTTATTTAATTAATCAAAATGAAGACAACGTTGCGTACATATGGGTATAGGAGAAGTTGCTAGTTTTCACTCTACAAAGTATTTATGGGAGCACTTTTGATTTGTTGGTCGTTATGCTTAGTGCTCCAGGAAATGAAAATGTTTAGCTCTTGGCTGCCCAGCCTAAAGGAGTTCAGCAGTCTTGACAGCACACATCCCCTGGAAGAAGACCCTCATTGATCGTCCTTTAAGCATCTGTGAGAACAATCTAGGCAGTGCCCTGCTAACAGCCCTCTTTCTTTTGCCCTCCTAAGAGGCAGATGGAGAAAAAAAATTGCAGTAAGTGAAGACAATCATGAAAAGGTTTGCATTGGGCTTGTTTGCATTCTGTATCCCCTTTCAAATGAAAAGCATCCTATATAATAAAAGGCCAGTGGCCATAGGCGTAACGACTGGAATGACCACTCAACCAGTCACCATGAGGTGCATTGACCACCTTTTGGTCTCTCCCCTCCCCCCCCCCCCACAGGTTCCAATTGCAGCATGTGAACAGGGAACCACGGCAAACTGAGGTGAGTGGTGACGGGGTGGGACTGGCGAGTGGGGGGAACGGCAGACCTCTTGTTGCCTCCCCCCGGCCCACAGGCTCCAGGGAACCAGAGCCATGCTGTGATCAGCAAACTGGGGGGGGGGGGGGGTGGTGGCAGGGCAGAAGATGGCTCTGATCACAGGCTAGGCCTAGGGACCCTACCCAAGCACAATTTCATGTGCAGGGCCTCTAGTAAGGAATAAAAATTCTCAGGTTTGCTAATAGACATTTATTTACATTCATTGTCTCCAGAGGCCTAACTTATCATGGGTGGCATATATCTACCTATCACTTAAATAGTGGCCCACAGATCCTACTGGGTTTATTAAGAGGGATTCTCAGCTTCCAATTTTAACCCCAGCAGGTATAGCTCATGAGAACTTGAGAGGAAGTTCTTACCCAGCTACTTTTCTCAGGTGGTACTGAGGAAATGAGTTTATTCCAATTCATAAAAGCACAGCCAATTATTTCATTCCAATTTATTTGTGTTAAATTTGACCCTACAAAGATATGAGGGGAGAAAAGTAGGATCATGTAAATGTTTATCTACTTTATTAAAATTTATTGATTTAAGAGAGAAACATAGATTTGTTGTTCCACTTATTTATGCAGTCATTGGTTGCTTCTTACATATACCCTGACTGGAAGTTGAATTGGCAACCTTAATGTATTGGGACAATGTTTTAACCAACTGAGCTACCCAGCCAGGGCCTCAATGTTTACTTTTAACATTAAGGACAAGCACAATAAGTTGTTGATATGAAACATCATTTTTAGAATTGACAGTATTAAGGATTGAAAAAAAATGAGGTGAAATAATTTAGCCAATTCATTACCAAAATTTAAGTTAGTCACAGCCAATATTCCATTGACCTATTTATCAGAAATCACATTGTTATTGTTCTCACATAAAAGCCATGGCTTACTAGTATTTAGCATTCCTCAGACTTGTCTAAAATTATCTACTCAAAGTTCAGCAGAGCTTTAAGGATCCCATTTCTGTTTTTTATTACTTTAACAAGAAGGATCCTGAAAACAACAACACAATTACAGGTGAGTTTCAGTGGCTTTGTTTTATTTTTTCCAACTGGAGACAAACTTTGTCAGTCCATCTGTACACAAATTACAGGAGCGTTGTGAAGCTCGGCCCCTGACAGAGTGCTGAACATGCTGTCAATCTTATTAGTATTCTTCATAGCTGGCTGTTGTCTTCTGAGCAATTCTCTTGCTTTAATTTAGGTCACTAATGATATTATGAGATAGTTTGATGGTGGTATAATTCCTTTTGATGTTGTTTTTGTTGCTACTGCTTATATAAACTAATTCTAATTCCATAAAAGACTGAATTCTAAACCCACCAAGGGAGGGAGGATGGTTGGAGCAGGGCAGAGGGGAGAGGAAAAGAGGGAGGTGTGGTGAATAGAGCCAATGGCAAGGCTGGGTGATGGGATCTGGCCACAGTCCTGCCCCGATGTCGGTTTTCTCCTGTGCTCTCTGCTCCTCTCCCAGCGGGAGAGCTGAAGGCTGGGAGATCACACTGCACTGCTCAGTGTCCTGTCAGGTTTGAAATTATTTCTGACAGGCTCCCCAAACAATTGGTCCTTCCCCTCAGCAGCTTTTACACTAGTTGAAGCCTAATTTATAAAATAGATCATTCGCTTCAGTGATCCCATCTCTGATCCTCCTAAGGTATCCTGTGCAGAGACTTCATTTAAGAAACATAAAGCTTTCCCAAACCCATCCCTCCCTCTTCCTCCACTACTCCCCCCCACACCCTCTTGAAAAAACAACTTGGAGACTATAATGATTATTGTTCAAAACAAATACTTTCCTTGTCACTCACCTTCATTTACTGTGTGTAAAACCATAGCATTCACTTGAGATGCGTGCTTACTGATTTTAAATGTGTTTTAATGAAAACCAGCTCTGGAATGTTCTATTCTGAATATGAAGGCAGGATGACTTTGTGCTCACTGAAAGAGATGCCCAGTCTGCAGTCCAGCCTGGTTCTTCGGCCACTTTGCCCATCATGAGAGCTAAGTGGATATGGAGACATGATTCAGAATTCACAGTGAATTTCATGGTGGAGGAGAAACACATATTTTAAAAAAAAGGACCTATAGCAGGAGTGGGGAACCTCTTTTTCTGCCAAGGGCATTTGGATATTTATAACATCATTCGAAGGCCATACAAAATTATCAGCTTAAAAATTAGCCTGCTATACTTGTTCAAGCTATTAATTAACTCATCTCTAATGCCCTGGCAAGGCCAGACCAAATGATTTTGTGGGCCTTACCCACCCCTGATGTATAGAACAAATGAAATATTTAGAAATTTGAAATATCATTTACATAATAAAATTTAGATATTATTTAGAAAATATTCAGAAGAATTATCACTTAGGAGTATCAATGCAGAAATATTAATCAGTCAATCTAACAGCATAAAATAAAAGGTGGCATGAAATCAGCAACATGGTAGCATAAGAAATTCTACTGTTTGTCTCTCCCCAGAAACATAACTTTGAACAACTATCTGCATGCAAAAATACCTTAAGAAGAGCCAAGAATTTTAGTTGAGGGATTGCAGCACCTGAGTGAAGATTAGAAATAGAAAAGGAGGCATTGAGGAATGTAGGAAAGATAAATGAACACATCCCTATTACCCCTCTCCCAAGACCAGGCAGCCCAGCCCAGATAAAAACCCTCCCCACGGGAGAAAGAGAATAAAATGAGCGTCTGACTTCACTGTGGACACTGTGCACCAGGCCGAACCAGATGGCGCCTGTGACTCCAGGCCCCTGGTGGGATTTCATGAATCCAGACAATCTCACCTCAATGCCTGCCTACTCCAGAGGCCTCAGGCACCTCCCAGGAACCCAGCAGTTTTCACAGCTGGAGCTCAGGAATCTAGTCCCCCGGGACACCCAGGTACCTGACAGCTCCAGTGACCTTGAATCGGCATTGACTCTCCAGCCTTTAAATTTGCATAAAAATTTCAGTGACACTTTTTACAGAAATAGAAATAACAATCACAAAATTTGTATAGAACACAAAAGACCCTAAGAAATAAGAAACCAACGTGAATAACCAACGTGATCCTGATAAAGAAGAACAAAACTGGAGGCATTACAATTCCTAGTTTCAAACTTTAATACAAAGCTATAGTAATCAAAACAGTATGGTATTGACATAAAAACCAAGATCTAGACTAATGGAACAGAATTGAGAGCCCAGAAATAAACTGTTGTATATGTGGTCAACTAATTTTGACAAGGGAGCCAAGAATGAACAATGGAGAAAGGATAGTCTCTTCAATCAATAGTTCTGGGAAGACTAGATAACCACATGCAAAAGTATGAAATTGGATCTTTATCTTACACCACTCACAAAAATTAATTCAAAATGGATTAAATACTTAATTGTAGGATATGAAAGTGTAAAATTACTAGAGGAAAACATGGAAAAAGCTTCTTGATCTTGATCTGGCAAACCATATGATACCACAAGTGCAAGTAGCAACAGCAAAAATACACAAGTGGGACTACATCAAACTAAAACACCTCTGCACAGCAAGAGAAGCAATCATCAAAATTAAAAGAGAACCTATGGTGGGAGAAAATATTTGCAAACCATCTATCTAATAGGGGTTAATATCTAAAATAAGAAACTCATACAATTCAATAGCGAAACAGCAAACAATATAATTTAAAAATGGGCAAAGGGCTTGAAAAGAAATTTTTCAAAAAAGACACCCAAATGGCCAACAGGTACATGAAGAGATGTTGAACATCAGTAATCATCAGAGAAATGGAGATTAAAACTATAAATATCACCTTACATCTAATAGGATAGCTATTGTTAAAACGACAAGAAAAAAGGAGTGTGGGTGAGAATGTGGAAAAAAGGGAATGCTTGTTTATTGTTGGTGGGAATGTAAATTGGTGTAGCCATTATAGAGAACAGGAACGATGTTCCTCAAAAAATTATAAATAGAACTACCATATGATTCAGCAATCCCACTGCTGGGTATATATCTAAAGGAAATGAAACACTACCTTCATGATATATCTGCACCCCCATGTTCATTGCAGCATTATTCACAATAGCCAAGACATGGAAACAACTCAATTATATATATATATAAATACTAGGTGCCCAGTGTACAAATTAGTGCACCTGGAAAGGAACTGTGGGCCACGAGGCTGCGGTGGGCACAAATACTATGTGATCTCACTTATATGAGGGATCTAAAAAAGCTGCCTTAAAGAAATAGAGAGTAAAATTGTGTTTGCCAGAAGTTGGGAGGTGGAAAAAGTGGGGAGATGTTAGTTAAACGGTACTGACTCCTCGTTATAAGATAAATAAGGTCTGGAAATTGAATGCAAAGCCAGCATGGTAAGTATAATGAACAATACAGTATTGTATACTTGAAAGTTATTAAGAAAGCAGCTCTTAAATATTATCAACACACACACACACACACACACACACACACTGTAATTATGTGAAGTGATAGAAATGTTAACTAACTTTATTGTGATAATCATTTTGCAATATATATGTGTCTAATCATCATATAACTCATTTACATGCATAGCTTAATGTCAATAATCTATATATATAAAAGCCTAAGGGACCGAATGATCAAATGATTGGTCACTATGACATGCACTGACCACCAGGGGCTAAACACTCAATGTAGGAGCTTCCCCTTGGTGGTCCCTTTGCTCCCACAGCCAACCTCCTACGTCCCCTCCCTCAGCCGGCCCCCCAACCTCCCATGGCTCCTCCCCCCAGCCAGCTCCCCAATCTCCTACGGCCCCTCCCCCTAGCTGGCCAGCCAACCTCCCACAGCCCCTTCCCTGGGCCTGCCCACTCTAATTGGTCTCAGGCCCTGGTCAGGGTGGGAGACAGCCCGGATCAGCCCTGATCGCTGGCCAAGCCGAGGGACCCCACCCGTGCACAAATTCGTTCACTGGGCCTCTAGTTTCTCAATAAAACTGGAAAAGAAAAGCTGAGCTGCATTCTTTGGGTTGTACAGTCCATCCAGGGCAGCAGTAAAGTCCATACCTGACACCCCATCCAAAATTGCTTAAAAGAAGCAATGAAGTTCAGAAAACATACTAGTTAATGCACATTTTCCAACTTTTTTCTAATAATAGGAATATGCTAATTACTACACAGGACTGCTTTAAGCTTCCAGTCCAAGAGCTGGCCAGAAAAAACAATTTTTCCACGTTTAACACTGAAGCAAAGAGCTGCAGTGGTCACTGTGCTCAAGACAATAACAGACTACAAAAAACTGCTTTTTTTACTTATAAGGATTTATTTGACCACTTGCTGGACCAGGTACACATTTAGGTACCTGAAGAAATGGGAGAGTAGTTATTTCTGTGACTGGTCTGTGGGTCATCACTGAGGTTATAAAAACTGATTATTATTCCTGAGGATTCTGTCAGAGTTTTAGTTATTTAGCATTTATTGAATCACTGGTTTGTAAAGGTGATGGAAGTAGAGTTTTCAATGTTCTTTATTGGTGGAGTAAATACTTTTTAAACTAGAAGTGTTTCACTTGTTAGTTCAAAATGCTTCCTAGCAATTCTTTTACAATGAATTCCTGATTTTCACAAAAATAAAATTTAAAAACTCAAAATAAAAAATAATTAAACAAGAAAAAGGGGTAGGATTATTGTCCAAAAAGAACATGTGAACAACACACAAGGTTTTTAAACCAGAGAATAAACATGAAAACTGGAGAGCATGAATCTAAGGAGGAAGGCAGCAATCTATACATGTCAGCCACTCTGCCAGGCACTTGGGTTCAATCTTTCTATATGTGTGTCGAGGTCATAGAAATCAGTTTACGAAGGAAAATGTGAAGTAAATGGTGGAAGGGCTAAAAAACACTTTTGAAAACTGCCTGTCATACTTAGCTGAGTCATTGAACAGACCAATATGATATATGGCATATTGACTGTACAATAAAGTTAATAGTCTGGGTTAGCCATGAGTTATTTGACTTAGGAAAAGAGAAGAGCAAAATCACTCCAGGTAATCAGCCTGTGACTCAATGGAGAGATAATTCTAAAAATTTCTTTGTTACCTTCTGGAAAATTTTGTTTCATTTACTTGATTTTTTCCCACCTTCCACACCAGAATAGGGATAGAGAAGTACACACAGTGCACAAATACACACACAAGCGAGATGAAGACATCTGTGATATATTGTGATATTGATATTGATTACTGTGACAACAGAAATACATATTTGGCCTTTGTTTTGTTCTGGCACAGAGCTCCTAGAACCAGAATTTCCTAAGTGTGCGGCACCACGAAGTTATATTTTTTTATGTTAAAGAGAGGACTTTTGAAAAACTCCTAGTCATCTAAGGAGGGGTCTCATTGCCAAGGGAACCAACCACATGATGAGAAGTTTGGAACTTTCAGTCTGACCCCTTCTGAACTTTGAAGAAGAAAGAAGAGCTGGAGATTGAATCAATTACCAATAGCCAATGGTTTGATCAGCCATACCTATGTAATGAGCCTCCATAAGAACTGAAAGGGATGGGGTTTGGAGAGGTTACAGGTTGGTGGACATAAGCAGATTTGGGGAGAGTGGCATTACCAGTCAGGCATAGAAGCTTTAGGCCCTTTGCTAATATCTTGTACTATTTACCTCGTCCATCTGACTGTTCCTAATAAACACATAACCTAATAAGTAAACAGGTTTCCTGTGTTCTGTGAACTGATCTAGCAAATGAATGAAACCAAGAATTGGGTACCTCTGATTTATAGTAAGATGGTCAGAAGCACAGGTCACTACCTAGACTTGTATTTGGCATCTGAAGTAGGGAGCACTCTTGTGCTCTGAAGTGGGGACTGGGGCCTCAACCTGTGGGATCTGGTGCTAACTCTGGCTAGATAATGTCAGAACTGAGTTGTGGAACACCCAGCTGGTATCAGAGAGTTACTTGGAGGTGTGGGAAAAGCTCACCCCCAATGGTATTGGTATCAGGAGGATTAATAATGTAATCTCATGTGATTTGAGAGGGAGGCAAAACAATATGTAAAAGCAGCAATAACCCGAACTAAAGAGAGCTTGATCCTAGTGAGGGCCTTTCATCCGGCCACTTCACCTCTCTGAGCATCAACTTTCTAGCTTAAAAATGAATAGTTCAGCTAAATGGTATCTAACGCCACTTTCAACTCTAATGTCTTACACTTCTTTTGAAATCAGTTCTAAATTGAGTTTGGGTTAAAAATGTATCTTGACTGGTTGAGTTTGTTTGAGAATGGGAATTAGGCAACTTTATTCTTGGTGTCAATTCTCTGAACCTTCATATCTTTTGAAACATTTTTCTGTTTACTTAATAATTGTACTCCAATGTTGCTAACAACTTCATGGCAATAAATGAGCCAAGCTAAAATAAAAGAAACAGAGAGTAGACACAGAAGTACTCTAAACTAGCTTGATTTTATGTAGCCTTGTTTAAGGAGAACTTCCAAATTCCAGCTGTGTACTATTTAAATGTCTCCTTAAATGAAACTGACAGAGGGAGAATGGGATCCAATTAGCAAGAGTTTCCTTTCTTTGCATCTGATAAGTTAACATCTGTGCCTTCTGATAAAGTCACTCTAATTTTTTTTGTAGCATTTGCACTATTCATTAGTTCCTTTTTACTACAAATAGCTGACTCCAAGAAATGCCTCAGGGCTAAGATGAATTGTTAGGCAGGTGGTAGAGGGCATCACCTGAGAAGAAAGCTTCTACAGGTATAGATTTGGGTTTTCACAGTAACATTATATATGAAAATGTAGAAATAAACTTTGCTAGTCACACCGGGTGTTTTAATAGTCCCAAATAATGATTCAGTTAATATAATAAGAATATGTTAATATTGATAATGATGACAAAGTTAATTACCAATTTGTACTTATCCTCTGATTCCCTTGTAAGTACTTAGTATTTTAGAAAACATTGTCCTTTTTTGTGATTATGTGTACCTGTTTGGGGACAGGACAAAAACTTTTACCTTCATTCCCAAATGTCAAGCCTCCAGGTTATATTTTTGTTTGGGGAATTCTCATCCCCCTCTCATTTTTCTGCCAACTTTTCTTGCTCTATCATGTCTGACAATGTCCTCTGGAGTCTCCATCCGTCAGCAAGACCTCTATCCTTCTGTTTCTTCACATAAACTTCCTTTTCCTATGTGTTAAATGTATTGAGAAAACACTAGTTTTCTTATAGTCAGTCTTTTTACTGAATGGCTTCTATTTCTCACAAGTCCAACCCCTGATCATCATAAAACCAAAAGGTAATGTCTCCTTAATCCATGTGCAATACCTTCTTCTCTTATGTAGCTTCTGAACCCCAAATATTTCTGAATACTCAGTCACTCATTCTCCACTACTTATTCACTGCATTTGGGAAAACAAAAAAGAAAAAGGAAACACCACAAGCTTATTCTAACTCTGACAAGACTACTAAGAGATTTTGTTCAGAACTTTGTGTTGGAAGTATTTCCTTCCTTACCTATCTTATAGGTTCTAAACTATAGTCCAAATCATCTGCCATTTGTCCAAAAGCAGATCCACTACTTTTAATCACAGGAATATTTTTATAGCAGGAACACTCTAGGAAGTTGAAAGATGTGTTCCAGTCATGCTCAGGTTCTTCAGCCGTCAACTACCATGTACTGCAACATATCTCCGTTTTCTGGTCATTGCTGGCCAGACAGTGATCGCCATATATGTTACCCCAAAAAGCATCAAAAATACAAAAGAACTATGGAGCTTCTTTTTAAATTAATAGTGATTGTACTTAAATATTTATACAGAGTCCAGACCACTATGACTCAATCGTGGAGGTAAGGAATCTTTTTTATATTCTTGGCAGCACTAGAAGACTCTCATTCAAATTATCACTCAGTTATTAGTCAGGCAAATATATTTAATAATTTTCCTACCATTTGATAGCAAGCAGAGAGAAGATATAAAGTCATATGGGAGAGGGTGGGTGTGATTCACATTGAAGGCTAAAACTAGCCAGAATGAGAAGCAGAATGTAATGCTTCATATAGAAGGTTCCAGGTCAGTAATTTTAAAATACAAACAAAACTGAAGATTTCTAATGTGAAAAAAAAATTGTTAGCAATTCTTCTCTACCCAAAACAATTCTGAAATTGGACCAAAAAAAAAAAAAACAAACAAACAAACAAACAAACAAACAAAAAAAGCTCTGGAAAATGACCAAAAGTAAACAACAAATAGAGAAATTAAAAATCATTGAGTCTGTTCTTACCCGGGGAGTATTGCCTGTGGATGTTCCATTTTCCTCTTCTCTTGGTTCAGTTGTAGTAGTGATGTTAAGGCTGGCTGGATGTAAAAATGAGCAGCTTTGTTGCTTGAGGAGGCAAATTTAATTTGGCACAGGGCAAAAATCTTACACCGGTGGCATTGTCAATAAAAGCAGCAAGCTCAGTAGGAAACAAAAAAAGCTGAAAAAGCAGATGGAGCCCTGCTTAGGTGAGCAGCAGAATAGTGTACTAGCCAAGCACTTAACCGGGAGATCTTGGAATCCAAGAGACATAGAGAGACTAAGTAAGTTTGCTACACAAGCCTGACTCATTAGGAGGCTGCTAGACATTTTAATGTGAATCCTAAACCACAAGCAGATCTGTCAGGAGAGGATGGAAGCCTTACTGGAGTGAAGTGTTTGAACACAAAATCTGATCAATGATTGGCCAACTCCTAAGCTACATAGAAATAAGTATGATCTTTAGGATGCAATTTAAAACATAAAAATCAAATTATTTTTTAAAGCTGAACAGAGACAAAGTGGCCACACATTGTAAGTGGAGAAAAACCACACTGATATAGCCCAGGCAAGTTACTAAAAAACTATAAAAACCCATGGGGGAAAATAATCAGAATCTGGAGTTGCTGCAATAATTACCTAAATTTAAATGTGTTCAGCCAAAAATTATAGGACATGCAATCAATAGAAAGTGGGAGCCATACATACACCAGGGAAAAAGTAACATAAGCTGTCCATGAATGAGCTAAAATGTTAGTGTAGCAGATAAAGTCTTCAAAACAACTAACATGTTTGAAAAATTAAAGAAAAATATGATGATGATGAGTCAACAAATAGGGATCAAAATAAAAAAATGGAAAATTTAAAATGGACCAAGTGGATATCCTGGAGTTGAAAAATACAATGATTGAAATGAAAAATTTACCACCTGAGCTCAATGGGAGACCTGAGAAAACAGGAGTAAGAATTGGTGGCCCTAAAAATAGAACCCTAGAAATTATCCAAACTAAAAAGCAGAGACTGTAAAACATCTACACACCTACCAGCATAAAGGTGTAATGGGACCCCTGGAAAGACAGCAGAAAGAGAAAACGGCAAGAAAATGTATTTACAGAGTAAATATTCATAATTTTCAAAACTAGATGAAAATAATAATATACAGATTTAAGAAGCACAATGTACTAACAAGGACAAATACAAAGAAATTTACACCTACCACATCATGGTTCAGTTGTTAAAAGACAATCCTAAAAGCATCAAGATAAAACAGACTAGTTGTGCACAGGAGTACAATAATATAATTAAAAATTGACTTTTTATAAAAAAATAATGGGATCCTAAAAGTAGTGGAATGACAAAGTCCTGAAAACCAAACAAAACAGACTTGTCAACCAAAATTTTGATGTCCAAAAAAAGTGTCCTTCAAAAACACAAGGAAAAAAAAGGCATTCCTAGATAAACCATGGCTGAGAGAATTACTTTAGAAGAGCTACTAAAGAGAGTCCTACATACTGAAAAAGAATCATATAAAATGGTAACACAAGTCAAGGGAAAAAGATAAAGAGCATTGGAAATGGAAAATATGGGGGTAAATATAAAGAATAAGTATTTTTCACTTTTTTCCTAATTTCTTCCAAAGTCATAAGCATAATTATAGCACCAGACTTATAGCTTTATAACATATATGTATGTAATATGTGACAATATATGACAATGGGAAGGAAAAAGGAGCTTTATTAGTGCAAAGTTGCTTTATTTTATTGTAACTAATACATTATTATCCTAAAACAGATTATGAATAGTTAAGAGGAATATTGTCAGTCACACATCAATGACTTAAAGTAACTAAAAAAATATTAACAGGTAATTAAAATTTTTTTACAAAGCAATTTTTAACATAAAAGGAGGCAGTAAAACAAATAAAAATTAGACATAAAAATAAATTTAACATTGGGAGATAACTCTAACCACATAAATTATCACATTAAATGTGAATGAAGAAGCCATTCTAATAAAAAAGCACAGATTATAAGACTAAATAAATAAATCAAGATCTGTCCTGGCTGGTGTGACTTAGTTGGTTAGAGTGTTTTCATATACATCTAAAGGTGACAGGTTCCATTCCAAGTCAGTACACATACTCAGGTATCTGGTACTATGCACATCACGGCACATATGGAGGCAACCAATCAATGTTTTATTTCACATCCATGTTTCTCTCACTCTCCCTTCTTCTCTCTAACTCATGAGTATACACACACACACACACACACACACACACACACACACACACACACACACACAATAGAGGCCCAGTGCACGATATTCGTGCACGAGGGCGGGGGTGTGTGTCCCTCAGCCCAGCCTGCACCTTCTCCAATCTGGGATCCCTCTCACAATCCAGGACTGCTGGCTCCAAACCACTTGCCTGCCTGCCTGCCTGATTGCCCCTAACCACTCTCCTGCCAGCCTGATCGATGCCTAACTGCTCCCCTGCTGGCCTGATTGCCCCTAAATGCCCTCCCCTGTCAGCCTGGTCACCCCTAACTGCCCTCTCCTGCCTGCCTGGCTGCCCCCAACTTCCCTCCTCTGCCGGCCTGGTCACCCCTAACTGCCCTCCTCTGAAGGTTTGATTGCCCCCAACTGCCCTCCCTTGCAGGCCTGGTCCCTCCCAACTGCCCTCCCCTGCTGACCTGATCGCCCACAACTGCCCTCCCCTGCTGGCCATCTTGTTGCGGCCATCTTATGTCCACATGGGGGAAGCCATCTTGTGTGTTGCAGTGATGGTCAATTTGCATATTAATCCTCCCCTGCAGGCCTCTTTGCCCCCAACTGCCCTCCCCTGCTGACCTGGTCACCCCTAACTGTCCTCCCTTGCCAGCCTGATCAGCCCCTAAATGCCCTCCCCTGCCGGCCTGGTCGCGCCCAACTGCCCTCCTCTGCTGCCCTGGTCACCCCTAACTGGCCTCCCTTGCAGGCCTGATTGCCCCCAAGTGCCCTCCCTTGCAAGCCTGGTCCCTCCCAACTGCCCTCCCCTGCTGGCCTGATTGCCCACAACTGCCCTCCCGTGCTGGCCATCTTGTGGCAGTCATCTTATGTCCACATGGGGGAAGCCATCTTGTGTGTTGCAGTGATGGTCAATTTGCATATTAACTCTTTATGATATATGATTATATATATATATATATATATATATATATATATATATATATCCCTGACTAGTGTGCTAAGTGGTTAGAGCACTGGCACCTCTAATGGGTCTCAGATTTGATTACTGTTCAAAAGCACGTACCTGGGTTGCAGGTTATATCCCAGCCCCAGTCAGGGCACATGCAGAAGGCAACCAATCAATGCGTCTCTCTCACATCTATGTTTCACTCTCCCTCTCCCCAACCACCACCTTTTCTCCCTCCCTTTCACTCACTCCAAAAATCAATGAGAAAGTATCCTCATGTGAGGATTAACAAAAATAATAATAACAATAAGATCCAACTGTCTATAAGAGAAATGTGATTGAGTCAGAGACACACAAATAGCTTGAATGCAAAATAATAGAAAAATATATATCACACAAATTGTAGCTATAAGGAAATTGGAGTATCATATTAATATCAGAAAAAATAGACTTGAAAGCAAAAAAATGACTAGAGATGGAGACATTGTATTGTGATAAAAGTGTCAATATGTCAGGAAGATACATAATCATGAAAATACACATACCTAAAAAAAGAGCATCCAAAGTACATGAAGCAAAAATTAACAGAAGTAAAAAATAAAAGACAATTCAATCTTTAGAATCAGAGTTGAATATCTTACTCTCAATATTTAATAGAACTAGATAGAAAATAAATGATACCCTCAACTACCATGAACTAATTGGCATTTATAGAACATTCTGCCCAGGAACAGCAAAATATTCTTAAACAAAACAGCACATATAAAATAGTCCTAAGCTAGACCAAATACTAGGGTATAAAATAACTCTCAATAAATTTTAAATTATTGAAATTATTCACAGTATATTCTTCAACCACAATGATATAAAATCAGAAATGAACAACCAAAATACATTTAGGAAATTCCTAAATGTTTAGAATTCAGAGAGTGTACTTCTAAGTAATCCATCAAAGAAAAAAACAACCAGAATAAATTAGAAAGTGCTTTGAAATAAGTAAAAATGAAAACTCATATATCATAATTTGTATTGCATACTAAAACATAGATGAATCTCAAAAACATTATGCTAATTTAAAAAGCCAAATACAAAAAAGCACATGTTGTGTAATTCCATTTATATATGTCCAGAAAACCCAAATTTATAGTGATAAAAGCAGATTATGAGTGGCCTACGGCTAGGGGTAGACTGGCAAAAGTCATGAGAACTATTTGAGTGATAGAAATGTTCTAAAACTAGATCTGATAATGGTTGTTAGATTTTCTAGAAATAATTCAATTGCATACTTACAATGGGTCAAATTTTTTTTTGAAATTATACTTCAATGAAAGCTGTTACATAAACAACCAAATTTATTCAAAAAAATTAACATGTGGTCAAAATCTGGAAAATCCATTTTATGAAAATTTGGCATACTTTTGTTCATTTCTTAGAAAAAATATTTAAATTGATAACAAAATGTCCAAAGTTACAAAACCTCATTTTTCCCAGGTTAAAAACACAGGATAGCTATGGCATTCTAAGCATTCAAAATGGGTGACCAGCTGTTATGTTTCTATGTAAATGTATAGGTAGAAGCTTTCTTAGCCAATTAATTTGGAACCAGTATTTGACTAGCTGCTTGAAAAAGTTTCCTTAAAGTGGGTACAAAGATTGAGTCACATAGCCTTGAAATATTTTTGTTTTATTCAAAACATTTAAACATAAAAATAATTCTACAACATTATTCTAAAATTATTTTGATGTTAGGCCAATTATTTGAGTTTGGGTCTATTTACATGAGGTCCCTGTTATTTCATTTCCTTAGGTTAGCCACATACAATTTGGCTTTATTAAGGTAAAGCATGAACTTGTGCATTAATTCCAGAAACTGATCCTAGATTTGTATTAAATGTCCTCATATGTGACAGCAAAAAATTAAGGACACATATTTTCTAGACTTTAAAAAAACAACAGTAAAATTTTTTTCAAAGACACACTTTTTTAAACATATGGTCGCTTTATATTCAAGTGTCTTCTATTTACATAATACTCAATTAAAATACAAAATGATAATAAAAGTTAATATAATTAACAGTTATAGACACAAAAATATGAGACAAGCCTAGACCTGAGCAGGTGGAAGCAGAGATGCATGGGTTTCAATTAATCTAGCCAATAAGGTAAATGGATTTACGTGTAGCAAGCATTTGACAATGATATTGCCACGTAGTTGGTTTCCATATCACTATCACATGTTCTCTCTGGAGCTCATTTATTTTTTTCTGACCCTCACCTGAGGATATGTTTTTATTGATTTTTAGAGAAAGAAAGGGAGAGAGAGAGATAAAGAGACATCGATTGGTTGCCTCCCATATGTGCTCCAACTGGGATTGAACCTGAAGCCCAAGTATGTGCCCTGACTGGGAATCAAACCTGCACCCTTTTGGTGTAAGGGACCATGTTCCAACCAACTGAGCCACCGGCCAGGGCTCTGTGGAGCTCCTATTTAGCCATTTTCTTGTGTGAGTTCTGTATTGCCACAATGATGCTTCCTAACAACTGCAACACAGCGATACCATATGAAAAAAGTGTTTATTCTTCCCTCCTCTGGAGCCAGCAGGGATAGCCTAGACTGCTCTATTGGTCTTGATTGAGTTCTTCATGCTGTTGCTTAGTCTCCAATGACCTCAGTTGGTTCAAGTGGGGAAACTCAGCTCTGCTCTGAATGTCTTATCAACTAGCAAACTGGCATTAGCGAGTTCCCAGGGGAAAGTCAGGGGAGCAAGAAAGGGAAAGATAAAGCACAAATTATTTTTAGGTTCAACATGTGTCACATTGTCTAACATTTCATTGCGCAAAGCAAAGCATGTAGCAGTGCCCAGATCAAGTTTTGGGCAGAATGCCCCACCCACAATGGGAAGAGCAAAGGGTAATATTGGGGGTGCGAAGAATAGAGAACACTTTTATAAATCGATCACTATGCTGGGAATAAAGTTCATATGCATTACCGAACATCCTAGACTCATAGACCCCTTTCCTCTTAAGTTATTATGATATCTTTCAACTCTCTTTTTAATACTAACTCCTATAGCCTCATACAGAGCTTTTATTGTTCTAACTCAATCTAAGCACACTTAATGAATAGATCGTTTTATCTGATTCAATTTTACCCTTCCCTGAATATACTTGTCCAGCCTTGATGTGATTGCCCTTTCCTCCAAGTGGATTGACTTTCCGTGGATTCATTTCTTTCCCCAAGACCTGTGTACTTGGTCATTACTAGTTGAAACTTTCTTGTTACCACTGCTCTTCCAAAATATTCCCTTGGGAAAAAATGAAACACAAATGAAACCAACTGGCCACATTTTCCACTACTACGCCTAACTAATTATTGCTTCTGGAGGCATCGGTGACTAGCCATCTGTGAAAGAAATGTGCTACCTTTTCACATTTTATTGCCATGAACCCTCTTCCCAGCCAAATTCTACATTTTTCCAGGAATTCTCTTGCATCTATATGTGGCCATGTCACTGAGGTTGTCCAATGGAATAAAATCAACATGCCATTTCTAGATAGGACCACTAAGAATGCCTTCTGTCCCTGGCCAGGTAGTTCAATTGGTTAGAGCTTTGTCCCAATATGCCAAGGTTCCAGGTTCAATCCCCAGGCAGGGCATCCCTCTAAAAAGCAATAAACTTTAAAAATGTTTAAAAGAAAATGTCTCCTGTGATTATCCAGGCTGATTTTCTTTCCCCACCTGTTAGCTGGCTGCAGAGTATCCAACAAAAGATTCTGAGACCCCAAGGATGACAGAGCCACAAGGTAGAAAAAGCTTGAGTGGCTGAAGGAATATGAGAGAGGTCACCCACCCATGAAGATACCACGTTGGAATCAGTCTGAGCAGAAAAAAAATGTTTACTATGTTAAGCCACTACGGTTTAAAGGCAGACTTTTTCAGTAACTTACACTACAGACCTTGAATAATTGAATGTATTAGTGAAATGAGACCTGTGATCTACAATTTCATTGGAACTCACAATACACTTCTGCAATCCCGAGCCAGGTTCCCGATAGTGTTCTTCAGTCCCGGGGGGCCTTTTAGCCGTGGTGCCGTGCCATTTTTTCTCTCCTCAGATCACAAACTTCATCCCCCCACAGCTCCATCATTCAAAAGATAAACTTGCTTTCTTTTTCACAAATATAAAATTCTCCCTTCTTCCTGTAAAACAATACATGTGCCAAGAAAATATAAGATGTGCCCAATATTATAGTGGCTCACAATGAATCAAATGTTCTTTGACAAGTGTATAAAGAAACAAGGAAAATACAGCCATGTACCAGTTAACAAGGGGGAGGCATTCTAAGGAATATGTCATTATGTTAGAGAGTGGGAATTTTTGATGCCCCAGATAGAGATGTCAGTGCTGACACCAGGCCAGGCCTTGAGATACGGTCTCATGGCCCCTTCCCAGCACGTAGCCTTCTTTCATAGAACACTGTCAGCTTTCTGAAGAACAGGATGACCCTGTGAATAACATGGTCGTCATTGGCATGATCCTGATGTTGCTTGGGAAAAACTGTTTTGTCTTGGGTTACTTGTTCTGCAAAAACCTGATGTGGTTAATGTGCTTAAAAGCGGTCCTACACAAAGGGTCGCTGCTGCTCTCTGGTCTCCCTGCATGGAGAATGGCAGAGCAGTCGCCGGGTTGTCCGGCCGCCCGGCTAATAAAGGCTCCCTAAATTTTAATTTGGTCTGGGCTCCAGTGGTCATTCACTCGCATCCGCTCCACAACAATTAGGCTATTTTTTCATTGTTCAAACATCATAGAGTCTATACACACAAATCTACTAGTGGAAGCCTCAGCTTACTACACACCAAGGCTCTGTGGTGCAACCTATTCTCCTAGTCTACAAATCTGTACAGCATGTTACTGGACTGAATACTATAAAGCAATTTCCACACAATGGTAAGTATTTGTGTAGCTAAACAAAAATCTAAAATAAAAATACGGAATAAAAGATAAAAGGTGTTACACCTGTATAGGACACTTACCATGAATGAAGCTGGCAGGACCGGAAGTTGCTCCAGGTGAGTCAGCGAGTGAGTGGTGAGTGAATGGGAAGGCCTAGGACGTTACTGTGCACTACCATACACTTTACACACATTGTATATTTAGGATACACTAAATTTATATAAAACATTTTTTTCTTTCTTCAAATATAAATTATTCTTAGCCTTATATAACTATTATACTTTATAAACTTTTTTTAATCCTCACCCAACGATATGTTTTCCACTGATTTTTAGAGAGTAGAAGAGAGAGGGAAAGACAGAGAGAAATATCGATATGAGAGAAACACATTGATTGATTGCCTCCTGCACCAGCCCTGACCAGGGCCCAGGCTGGTGAGGAGCCTGCAACTGAGGTACCTGCCTTTGACAGGAATTGAACCCAGGACCCTTCCATCCACAGGCTGATGCTCTATCCACTGAGCCAAACCGGCTAGGGTCTTTATAAACTTTTTATTTTTTTAAACTTTTTTACTCTTTTGTAATAACAAATCTTAAAAGATAAACACATTGTACAGCTGTACAAAATATGTTATTTATATTCTGATTCTGTAAGCTTTTTCCCATTATTAATTATTTTTTTTACCTTTCAAATGTTTTTGTTAAAAACTAAGACACAAACACACACGTTAGCCTAGGCCCGCACAGGGCCAGGATCATCAGCATCCCTGTCTCCCACCTCCACATCCTGTCCCAGAGGAGGGTGTTCAGGGCAGTACCACACATGGAGCTGTCATCTATGACAGCAGTGCCTTCCTCTGGAACTCCCCCTGAAGGACCTGCCTGAGGCTCTTCCTGAGGAGGTGTCACTCTTTTCAGAAATGTGTCCGTGGTGGTTCGCTAGGTGTGCTTCTTTTTGTCCTCATGGATTCGCTTGTAAACAGATGATGCACCATGAACATTCCTCTCTATTAATAAGAAGCTTTCCGTGTTGGGTTCCATGTTTTCATACATTTTAAGGAGTTTATTGAGGTCAGCAAAAGTGTTTTGTTAAATCCTTCACTGTGAATTTTCCTTAAGGTTCTTCTTTTTCTGCAGTTTCCTTTTCTTTTGCCTCTTCTTCAGCTATGCATTCCTGTTGTGGTTCCAACCACTTCTCCTTAGTCAATTCCTCAGGAACCACCTCTAGCAGCTCCTCAATGTCATCATCACTCACATGCAGGTTAAAGTTGTTTGCCATCTTAATCAGGCTTGTTGATTTTTGCAAGCTCCTCATCCTTGACAAATCCTTTGAAGTCATGGACTAAGCTATTGAGTGTCTTCTTCCAAATGCCATTTGTTTACTCTTTGATGATATCACTTTAAGCCAAAGGAAGGTCCTTGATGCAGTTGTAGACATTGTAATCCTTCCAGAATTGTATCAGTGTCTTCTCAGTATCTCCCACATTTGCAGCAATAGCGTGGGCAAAGGTCTCCCTTAAATAGTAGGTCTTAAAAGCTGCAATAATTCCTTGATTTGTTGGTTGAATGAAAAAAAAAGTGGTGTTTGGAGGGAGAAACACCAATATAATTTGAAGACCACCAATAAAAGGAGGATGTCTGGGAGAATATGAATAATAAAAAAAATACTGAAAGATATGTTATACTTCAAATAGTAGTCCTCCATTTCACTGGCAGGGCAATTCAGGAGGGCATCTTGGAAGAGGAGCTGGGTTATCCATGGCTTCTTATTGCTCTTGCAGTACACTGGCTGTATATGATTACCAACATGCTTGAAGGCCCTGGGGTAATCACTGTGCCAGATCACAAAGGGTTTTACTTTGTCCCCTGAAACTTTGCCCTCAAGCAAGACTGTTTTTTAGTTCTTGAAAGCCTTGAAACCTGACATTGACGTGGCCTCCTTATGGATGGAAGTACTTCCAGGCATCTGTTTCCAGAACAGGGAGTTTTCATTCATAATGAGTATTTCCTCTGGCAACTAATTTTCCTCCACAATTAGCTTATTTAAAGTTTGCAAAAATTATTTTGCTGCCTTCACATCAGCACTCACAGACTCACCACTCACTTTCACCTTATGTCATGTATAACAATTCATGAATCCTTTCAGCCACCCATGGCTAGCAGTAAATTCAACATTATAGTCAGGTCCAGACTTTTCTTTCAAAATTACATACAAACTTTTTGCTTTGGCCATGATTATCATGCTGCTGAGATGGATATGCTTCTATATCTTGTCTTCAGTCCAGGGCATTAGCAGCTTCCCCATGTCTGCTATAGGCCCTTCTCAAGTTGGTTTAGTCTCATTGCCTTCAAGGAAGCACAGCCTTAAACATCTTTTGTCATTTTGTTCTTCAAGGCTATGGTAGAATGGGATATAACTGACTGGCGATCAATAACCATCACTGATTTTTCACCTTCCTAGCCCCTAATCATGTTTAATTTTGTTTCCAGGTCAATCACTCAATGACGCTTCTTACTGGCAACTTTATCAGTGGCTTTTATATGCTTAGAGCCTATAATAAACGAAACAGCATGAAATAAATCAAGCACAAGAGAAAATCATGCAATTAAGACACTTGGTAGCATCAACCAGTACACCAAAAGGTTGAGGATGAGGGTTCAGTTCCTAGTCAGGGCACATACCTAGGTTGAGAGTTCATCCCTGGTAGGGTGAGAAAGGGAGGTAGCCAGTCAATGTTTCTCTCTCAAATTGATGTTTCTCTCTCTCTCTCTCTCTCTCTCTCTCTCTCTCTCTCTCTCTCTCTCTCTCTCTCGCTCTCCCTTCCTCTCTTTAAGTATGTCCTCAGATGAGGATTACTAAATAAATAAATAAACTTTTTTAAGATAAGAAAATTTAGTAGCCCTGACTGGTGTGGCTCAGTTGGTTGGAGTGTCATCCTATACACTAAAAGGTGACTTCAATCCCTGTTGAGGCACGTTTGGGAAGCAACCGATTGATGTTTCTCTCTCTCTCCCCCTTCCTCTCTCTAAAATCAATTTTTAAAAATGTAAAAAATTAATTAATTAATTAATTAATTAAGCATAATAAAAATTCATCACTTGAGAAAAGTCCATTCGTTGTGAGATGCCACTAACTTCTTCTGTAAGTAAGGCATACAGAGCCCTTAAAATTTGTTCAATCTGTTTTTAGAAGGTAATCAATCTATCTATAAAAAATTAGTCCTTACCCTATTATAAATGGATTCCAAAAATATTCTCTAATTAGGAGAGACAAGAAACTAGATTTTAGGGGGAAATATGTATATACAGTTTAACAGCCCAAATCCAAACAGTATTCTTCTATATTGCTAATTTTCTTCACTGGGGAAATGAGATTTGGTGTCAGCATTACCAGAATTTAATAATGAATGAATATTGTTATTTTATTCCTGGAAAAATTATGCATTCACTTTAACAGAGAAACATTTATTCTCTTTGATTATGACGGTACTCATCAATTTTTCATTTCTCTCATAAGTGCCCATGATAAGGATAATGAAGTTGAGATAGGCAATTCATCACTTTCTGATAAAGATTTGTTGAGGACTTCTATTATTCTAGAAACTCACCCTCATTTATTCAGTGCAGCACTAATATTAATCGCTTTCCTTGTCTTAAATTTTTCTTCTTCTTTTAGAAATTGATAAATGAGATGATGTACATAAAAGTGCTTTGTAAACTCTGAAGTGCTACACAAATGTTAGGTATTATTATTTAAAATTATGATGTATGCTTGGCATTTAGAATGGTGCTTTTTGTTTAATAATGATATCTAGTTCTTCTCAATTGCTTGGAGGATCAACCAAAATGGCTCATTGATTGGTAAATTAATGCTACACTCTTCCTTTTTTACTAGTATAGGTTCTGATATAATCATTTTTTTTCTGTCTTGAAGATTCCATGTGATTCAGAAAGGATAAAAACATGGCTTTTTAACATTTCATGACTCTGCCAGATAAAAGTGCACTACTCTTTTGTTGTTCTTCTTAATCTTTACCCTAGGATACTTCTTCCACTGCTTTTTTAAGAGAGTGGGAGGGAGGAAGGGAGGGGGAGAGAGAGAGAGAAAGACATCAATATGAGAGAGACACATTGATCAGTTGCCTCTTGCATGTGCCAGACCAAGGCAGGGGATTGAAACTGAAATTCAAGTATGTGCCCTTGACCTGGAATCTAACTGGCAACCCCTCAGTGCCTGGGCAAATGCTCTAACCATTGAACAACATGGCCAGGGCAAAAGGGCACTACGTTTAGACCTGCTTCTCTGTTCCCCCCCCCCATATTTTAGTCCTTTTTTAATCCTTTTGACACCGATGGACATTGAAATGCTCTATTCTATACAATCTCATTACTAAAGAAAACTATTTCATAAGGATCTAATCCCTTAGACTCTAGTCTAAGGCTTAGAGCAAGCATGTCAAACTTGCAGCCCATGGGCTGCATGTGGCCCACAATGAATATTTTTGCAACCCAGCAGGAAGAAAACATTAATTTTATCATTGCTCTTCTTTTTTATACTATACTTTTCAAAATAAACCTACATTTCTAGGAAAATTGAAGCTTTTGTTTTTTTGCGGCCCACATAAACTAAACCTTGTTTATTTGGCCCATGTTAGCCTTTGAGTTTGACATGCTTGCCTTAGAGTATCTTGCTGTTTATCTTATTTTTTTTTTCTTTTATCCTCACCTGAGGATATGCACATAGATTTTAAAGTGAAATGGAGAGAATATGTATACTGATTTTAAAGTGAGAGGAAGAGAGAGTGAGAGAATCAACCCAGGAATCAAACTGGCAATCTTTCAGTGGACAGGATGATGCTCAACCATCTGAGCCACTCTGGCCAGGCAACCATGTTTTCTTTATTATACCCTTACTAGAGGCCTGGTGCAGGAATTCGTGCACCAGTGGGGTCTCTCAGCCTGGCCTGCGGGATCGGGCCGAAACCGGCTCTCCTATATCCCCAAGGGGTCCCAGATTGTGAGAGGGTGCAGGCCAGGCCAAGGGACCCCACTGGTGCACTCTTGGGGTCAGGAAGAGACGCGGGAGTTTGGCCAGCCAGGGAGGGACCTCGGGAGGGCTTCAGGGTGTGTCCGGCCCATCTCACTCAGTTCCAGCAGCAAGCTAACCTACCAGTTGGAGCGTCTGCCTCCTGGTGGTCAATGCACATCATAGTGAGCGGTTGAGTGGCCTTAGCTCATCATTAGCATATTACATTTGATGGTTGAACAGCTGACCGGTCGACTGGACACTTAGCATATTAGGCTTTTATTGTATAAGATACCATCTTAGTCCAGCTTTACACAAATACAATTTAAGAGGGAAAATTTACTCCATTAAGTATTTGCCTATTGTCTCTGGCAATTCTATTATACTATTGGAAATTAAAATAGAAAAAGTGATATTATTACATTAGCTATTTAAAAATCCTATATAATAAAAAGCTAATATGCAAATTATCCCCTCAGGAGTTCGATCAACTGAGAGTTGGACTGCTCGCTGACCACCAGGGGGCAGCGCGGAATGAAGGAAGGCCTCGGCCAGCAGCCAGCAGCCAAGGGAAGGAAGGCCCTGATCGGCCCTGATCACTGGCCAGGCCTAGAGACCCTACCCATGCATGAATTTCATGCACCGGGCCTCTAGTGATATATATATATATATATATATATATACATATATATGCATATATATATGTGTGTGTGTGTGTATATATATGTATATATATATATATATATATATATATATATATATATATATATATAAACTATTTAGTAAAAATGATTATAAAACTATGTTTCAAAATATGACTTTTTCTGACTATCTAAACTTTTTATATTTTCATTAAGGAAAATATGTCCTATATAGAAATAGAATGTTTTCACTTTTTAAATGGATTAAAACAATAGTTTGCTTTAAAAAAAAAAAATGATGAGGAATCTCTGAAAATAAAACAAAACAAAACAAAAGAACAATCCATCACCTAAAAGTAAACATATACATGATATATTATAGCAAGTAAGAAATTGGAAGTTGGAGATTATCTACCTGAACTGAACCTTGAATTATTCTTTTATCTCAAGCAAATCCACACATCTTTTCTTTCCTGTATTTACCGTTCCTTAAACCTTATAGTCACACATTGGCAGCAGATACTTGATTGCATGCTGTTCATGTTTTGCTCAGTCAGTAAGGATTCAGGCAGATGCTCAACATGGCCACAATTCTGAGAGGTCAACTCAAAGAGATGATGAGACCAACAGAGACACAGCAGTTGCCCCAACTCATCAAGCACAATAAGATTCAGTATAAAAATCTGAAATAATTTACTGGTATAGAAAAGGGGATACTCTCAAATTTAGGGGAAAGTTTTCAGGTCGGGAGAGCTGCATGTGCACATCTCCTCTTCCAGCAGCTCCTCAATGGAGAAGGGAAGGACCCCAGGGAGGACAGCAGCTCTGGAAACACAAGAGGGCAGGACATTTTCAGAAGGAAAAACTTGACAGCTTTCCTTGCTTATGACTTTTTCCCTTTCTCCTTTTCAAAAGTTTCCCCTAAAGATTAGGAGTGTCAGACATTGACATGAGTCCCAGAGAACTGACCCATAAAGTAATTAGAAAAGGAATTCCCCCCATGCCCCGCCCTTTTGTCTCAAAGCTAGATCAGATGAAAGGCACCTCTGTTTACTTCGTGATCCTTCTAATTTCTGTAACAAGGACCATCCCAAACTCATCTCCCAGCAGCTGCTATAACTGAAACTCAAGAGATTGCCCCAGGCGCCATGGCACCTTCTTAGAGCTGCTCAACACTAATGGATTAGCTCTCCCTAGCACAGGTGGCAATTAAACAGGAGTCCAAACTTTTATACTAGTAATAGTAAGAGACCCCTGAAAATTGCTTCAAAGACCATAGGCCTAATGCAGAGCTAAGAAAATGCATGGCTTTCTAAAATGCATATCTACTGCTCAGCCTCCTACCTACATTCACCAAAGGAAGAGGATTATGGGTGTAGTGGGAATGACAGGAAGCAAGATTAATACAACTGCAAAAATTAGAAAAGGAGCATATTTTCATTAGTTCTGAAATTACTGGTTTAAAGAAAAACATGAAAAAGAAATTTAAGGGCCATATTTAGATAAAGACTGATTATATTTCAAACAAAATATTACCTTTATTTATTTATTTTTTTGCCTGAGAAACTTCCTAAAACTCAAGTCATGGTCACCCGTTTCACAATAGCCCAGCATTTTAATTAAACTGTTTGCATAAAAATGTTGGTAAACAGGGTGCAACACATATACCACAATATTTCCTAACTTAGACGGAAAGCTCACAAAAGAATTCAGAAAGCAGATGAGTCAGATAGTTAGACAGAAAGCAGATTAGTTGAAAGACAGATTAGAGGCTGAGAAAATGTCTCTAAAATGCTGACAGAAGATTCTAAATTACAGGATAATGCACATAAAAGTGCTTTGACACATGCAAGAACAAAATGTAACTATTATTAGAAAGTTAATAATTAAAAGAGAAACAGTACTCTGTATACTGGTTTTTATGTATGGATGCATATAATACTATGAACTATCACAATATTTCCTTAGTTTTTCAGACATCAGATTCTGCAAATTTAACCTCAGAAATGAAAGAGATTTAGGGATTGAATTTTTTTTTCCTTTAATAAATAGATATCAGTGCTGAAATTAATGGAAAGATATATATATATATATATATCATGCCTAGCTGGAATGTTTAAAAATGTCAGCTTTGTCTTACATTTTTTATTTTAATCTTATGCTAGCTGACCAATACCTAAGTATGTGCAACTACTAGAAAGAAATCTTTAAAAAAAAAAAAAATGGAACAGATGTGAAAAAAAACACAACAAAGGAAATGAGGGGTTTTGCATAAGAATAAATAAAGTCTCAAAATGCTTCCCAGTTAATATTGCCTCAGATTTTCTTTATTTCATAAAGTAAAAAATTGAGATAAAAATACATGGTGTCTAATAAGATATTTGATATCATAATTCTTTTTATAAATATACAATTTTTATTTCTACTCCTCCAATAAGACTGAATGGTTCTCTATCAGCTGAGACTTTCTCTAGAACTAATTTTTAAGTAAGTTACATTTGTGATTTTTGTCATATGCAAGCAAAAGCATCCTAATGGGTTTAATAATGAGATAAGTAGGAGCTTGAGGCTGCAACTGGGACCTTTGGGATGCATTCCCTTTTTCTTTGTTGTGCCTCATTTGTCTTTCAGGAACTAGTTGTGTTCCAGTTACAGAGAAAGCATTTTTACAGACACGATCAGACATGGATCCCAGAATCCTGCCCACGTTTTGAAACTTGAGTGCTTATTTATGAGGTTCCATGGAGATGTTTATGACGTTAGCAGCAGAAGGGAAATATGCTGGGGAAAAAGTACTGAGTTGAGTACTGAAAGGCCATCACCTAGCTTTGTGAGCCTGGGTCGGTCATTTCATTTCTGTGGACTTGTTGAAGGAGAAGTTAGGGGTAGATTTAATTTCAAAAGTAAATTTTAAGATTAACATTGTATCATAAAATCAATTATATCTTAATTTTTCACACTCATGTCATATTTTATAATATTACAATCTTATATCATTTTCTATTAAAATTATCATCATAAATGAACTGAGTAGTTATGAAATGGAATATATCAGCTATTTTTGTTTTTCTATTTTAAAGGCAATGGAATAAAGACCCTCTAAGTTTGTGACTCACTGTGAGCCAAACACCAACTTTGTGGCAGATTAGAGAAAGGACTCCTAACTTCCTACTCAGTGTTCTGAATTATATGCTCAGCCATGTACTTCATACTTCTAGAAATAAACTGGGTCAAGAGTATACATAAATAGCCCTAGCCGGTTGGGCTCAGTGTGTAGAGTGTCGGCCTTCAGACTCAGGGGTCCCGGGTTCGATTCCGTTCAAGGGCACATGCCCGGGTTGTGAGCTTGGTCCCCAGTAGGGGGCGTGCGGGAGGCAGCCAATCAGTGATTCCCTCTCATTATTGATGTTTCTATCTCTCTCTTCTCCCTTCCTCTCTGAAATCAATAAAAATATATATTTAAAAAGAATATAGTAGTACATAAATAACCTCAATCTCTCTCTCTTTACCTCTCTCTGCCTCTTCCTTTCTCTCAAAAATATTCTCTACCAAAATGACCCTTATATAATCTATGAAGAATAATCAATAACACCTTCATTCTCTTGTTTTAGTACTTACAACCTTGTCTTATTTTCTGTACTCTTGTCTGTCATTGTATCTGCCAAGCATAGCAGAGAGCTTTTGATATATATCATGTGTGCTCAGTAAATATATGTGTAGATTTACCGATAGCATAGGTGCTCACATTAGTTTCTGTACTAAGAAAGACCTATATTTAAATATCCACTTTGACAGTGACTCAAATTCTCTGAACCTTAATTTCATCATTCCTATCTCTCGGTATAACCTATATAATAAAAGGCTAATATGCAAATTGTCCCCAAGGGCAGGAGTCTGACTGACCAGGAGTTAGACATGCGCTGACCACCAGGGGACAGCTCGGAACATGGCGGGCATCGGCAATGCGGCACTGGCAGCGGGTGGCAGTGGAGGAGCTGCTGGCCCCAATGGGCCCCGACGAGAGTGGGACTGTGGCGGGATGGTGGAGCAGGTGAACGGGCGACACCAGGCCAAGGCGTGTGTGAGCGGGGGTGGGGTGGGGGGGGCTCGATCACCCCACTGGTTGACCCACAGATTGGCCCTGATCGCTGGCCAGGCCTAGGGACCCTACCCATGTTAGAATTTCATGCACTGGGGCTCTAGTCATAAAGATGAAAGGGGATAATGCAGGTAGAGTGTTTAGCACAGGCATGTTTGTTCTTCTTCCTATTGTTCACATTATTACTGTTGTTATTTTTGTACATCTATTTCTTCTTTTCTCCCCAAAGACAGAGATGTCCTAATCATCTTTCTGTGCCAGGCCAGAGAAAATCAATTCGTTTTGCATTTATTAATGCATTATCATTCTCTGCCTCTACCAATAATTTTTAGATGCTTTCTTTAAGTCAGTAATAGCTCCTGCTCATGTATCCTGGTTGTGTTTCCTAATTTAATGTGAGACCTCCATATGGCCCAGTTTGGCAAATACCAGGGAGATGAGAGAACTGGAAAGGAGCTGACAGATTTTAGAAGTAAGCAAGGAAAGAGATGGCTCCAGTAAATGACAGTATTTAAAAACTGAGTCCCTGGAAAGATGCTGAGATTTAGAAACCACAGAGAAGGGACTAGAACAGGTGGGATAATAAAGAGCTCAGGTGGGTTTTAGAGCTGTGAAATGCCTTCCCGTGCTGAGATGGCAACACCCGGGTGGAAGTGTAGGACTGGAACTGTCATCTATTCCAAGCTTTTAGTTGAAGCCAAAGCGTAAGTTAGGTTGTCAATGAAAAGAGAGTAACTGGAGAAAAAATGATTAAGGACGAAGAAAAAATATTGCATCTAGGAGTTGGAAGGTGAAGAAAATATTGATTTTTCAACAGAGCTACTAAGTACTATGTCCAAGGTTTATATAGGTACTTTATGGTTGTAAAAAAAAAAAAATTGGAGATATGGTAAAAAAGTATTATATCTTAAAAGCATTATTAATGTTAAAATAGTTAATGGGAAAATATTACCAATTTCTATTTTAATTTAAATACAGTTTTTCTTACTTCCTCTCAGGTAGATTCTTTATTATCCGTGAAAGAATTATTTAGTCACTCTTACATTAAAAAAAAAATAAAGTAGAAAATTTTATAGGAATTCTGCTGCTTTAAATAATTGCTTATGTGTTGATATATCCTACTCTCCATCTTTTTTTATTCCTTCCATATCAGGCTGGGATACCATGGTTGTCAATACCTAATTACACCTCCTTCTCACTGCAAACTTGCCTTATGCTAGCATCACTTAGGGAACTTTTGAAACTCCTGATGCCCAGTTGCAATTAGATCATGTTATCTGGGAGTGGAGGCCAGGCATTAGTGGTGGTGTAGGACCCACAGGTGATTCCAATATGCAGCCTGGTCTGGGAAACACTGTTCTGAGGAACGTGTGAGTGAAGGAAGCGCTGCTTCTGTTGGAAGTCTCAGCATGTGCTTTCTAAGGAAGGGCTGACCAGCATTTCAGTGAATGATCTGTGAGCTTCCAGCTTGGGCTAGACCGTATCCTGGTTCATCAAAACTATGTGGAACCATTAAAATCTCAAGCGGACATGTTGCCTTATGTAACAAAAGTAGTTGCAGAGACTTTAAACTATCCAGACTTAGGAAAACTAAACTGATATCTGACCTTAAGAGGCGACTGTTCTGGTTTGGAAGATGAGTAGCTGCTACTTGACTTTTGGAAATGTATTAAGATTATTTATTGATACCTCTATGACACAGTTTAAAGACCTTCATAGAATTTGCTTTATCTAGAATTCACTGGAAATGATTCACAGTAACACACAACAAAACCCAGAAAATTATATATTCTCAGTAGCATATGGAATTTAGGAGAAAGAAATTTTTACCTCAAATACCATTAGAATCAACCTGGATCAATAGGTAAATATCAATGCCTCCAGTGATTTTTGGTTACTTTTCTTTTTTGAGAGGTGGAACAAATATATATTACTTTTTCATATATAAGTAGTTTTGCAAATTTTGTCTTTATTATTATTAATTTATTTATTTTTAAAATCTTTATTGTTGACAGTATTACATACATATGTCCCCTTTTTACCCCATTGACCTCTTCTAGCCCACCCCCACTCAGGGCTTCACCATCCTAATGTCTGTGTCCATGGGTTATGCATATACTCTTAATCCTCACCTGAGGATATTCTAAGACAGGGGGCGGGGGGGGGAAGAGAGAGAAGAGAGAGAGAGAGAGAGAGAGAGAGAGAGAGAGAGAGAGAGAGAGAAATATCGATCAGTTGCCTTCCATACATGCCCAACCTGAGATCAAACCCACAACCCAGGTATGTGCCCTGACAGGGACTCCAACCAGAAGCCCTTCAGTGCAGAGGGCGAAGCTCAACCAACCAACTGAGCCACTCCAGCCAGGTGCGGTTTTCATTTTTAACTTAACACTATACTATAAACATTTCATGTCTTTCTTTTTCATTTTTAAAAACATTTTAAATAAGTAATGTCTGACATACAGGCAGGCCATCCTTTAGTTTTTAAACATTCAGTTGTGTTACATTACATTGTTTCCAAATTTTTGGCACAATAAACAATATTACAATAAATATATTTGTACTGAGTCCTTTATCCTTATTTTAAATTATTCTATTAGGATAGATTCCTTAAATTATGACAAATACAGTAGGGAAGATAAAGGATATAAACTCTTTGATGGTCCATATACTTATGGACAAGATATTTTTCAGAAAAGTTGTAGAAATAAAAGTTTCACTAGTATTTCATGAGTATATGTCTCATTCTACCCATTCTAACATAGACTATTTTAGCTTTAAGTCTTTGTTAACTGCACTTCTTTAATTCACATGTAGTCAATTATTAGTGGTTTTAATCATGGATAAACTGATTATAACTTCCTGCTTTAACAGTATATTTAGAAAAAGAAAACTGACAATCTTCTATTTCATTACTTTTTTGAATTTTAAGGATTAGAATTAAAACTTGCCAATTAAAAATGTAAAAGAAACTCTTTTACTTTGTATGAAACAGGATAGTGATAGCAATTTTTATGAATGAGGAAAATAAAAGTAACATTTTTGAACATGAACTATATATTCTTATAAAAATTTGGGGTGGTTGTTGTTATTGTACTTAGTAAATTAAAGCTAAGAATGCTTAAGTAAGGTTTATAGGATTTTTCATTTACTGGGTGCCATCAGTGTGAGTCAACATCAGTTTTGACCTCAAATTCTATGTTCTTTTGATTCCATAATTTTAAATGAGTGATGGTTTATTCTTATTTTCATGGTAAAAGATAATGTGGGAATTAGGGAGGGCATTACCCTATCAAAGGGCTACCTTCATTGCAATAAAGTGTTGAAAACCAAGAATACTGTAATGAATTAATTAATGAACAATAAAAAAATATTTGCCTAAAAATATAATTACAAAAATGTGATAGGGCAAAAACAAGTGTTTTCAATTTTATTGAGCCACAAATGGTTTTGCATTAATTTAGATAAACCAGGTATATTTTAGGTTCATTTTTTTCTTAAAATATCAGATACCTCATCACAAAATGCCAACTTATGTCCATAAAACTTTGATGTTTGATATTCATAAGCCACAATAAACGTGAATGAGATTGCTATTTTAAAGTGTTGTTGTTTTTTTAAGTTTCAAAATAGCAAAAGTAATAACACTGAACTTCAGTACTGAGCCAAGTATTCCTGTTTTAAGAAAAACAGTTTTTCATTCAAATATATTTTTTTGATGTCAGGAATATGTAGATATGTGTGTGTGTATATGTGTATTTAGATTATGGTCTGAGATATGTTTCCTACATGTATACAAATGTCATACATCTCTATGCATAAAAATGGAAAAATTGTGAAATATACACTTACAAATCTATAATAATAAAAGCGTAATATGCTAATTAGACCTGGCATGCTTCCGGACAACCTTCTGGATGAAGCCAGGGCTGCGAGGGAAGCCCGGGTCACAGGTGCCAGAGGGAAGCCGGTGCCGGCAGCCAGGGAAGGAAGGCCTACTCTTGCACGAATATCACGCATCAGGCCTCTAGTATATAACTAAATGGCTTTATTTTCTACTACAGATGTACTTATTTATAGGTTATCTCAATGCTATGTAAGGGATGCACATATACATAACTGTTTATTCTTTGACATTCATTATATGACAATAAGTAAGGTAATTTCTCCCTTAAAAATAAGTGTTCACATTTTATTTGGATTAAAATTACTTCTTTTTTTTTAAAGATTACAAATAGATGTGAAAATAAGTGAATAAGTATCTGAGATGTGTGCATTATTTATAAAATCTCTATCAATACTACTTGCCACAAAACATTTAAATCAATAATTTATTGATGGTCAGTACTCCTCGTCTGATGCTGCAGACAGAGGCCATAAGCACTTTCTGGTTGGAGTAAAGGTGATGTTTTCCTGGCGGGGCTGTGGGTCGCTGAGTCTGTCCTGTCCCTGCCCTGAAGATCTGTGAACTGGGCTAATGTGACATTCTGTCTTAGGAAATCAGGACAGTGCAAGTTCAGTTTATTAGATAAGGTCCTTCATTGTGTTTTCCAAAAACAAAATTAAGTTACAAAATATCTGTTTTAACACTCAGAAACACACATCTTGCTTAGGTAGTGAGCTAAAAATATAGAAAGGTCAGATGAGATCAAAGGTACATTTTTCATTTTCTCTTTTCCTTTAGCCAAAATGTCACTAGTAACATTTCCGAAATTATTACGTTTTACCAGGTTTCTTGGCTGTTGTGAGCCCTCAAGCTCACAAAAGTATTGAAAAAGAGACAAAAGAATCAGAAAGAAGCTCTAAAATTTAAGCATGTGTACTTTAAGAAAAAGAATGCTATCTATTTAATTAACATGTCACCTCCTGGAGGGCCAGGTGTTCTTTAGAAGTTACCTACATAAGTATTGATACATCCAAACATCATACGAGTTGACAAGATAATGTGGTAACAGAAGCTTGTCTGAGGGGAAAAAAAAATATGTGTAAAGACTTGTTTACCACTTAGACTCCTGTTTAAGAAAGGACCTCACAGAGCAGTCTTTGTTCCTAGGTAGTATAGTGCCTTTAGTACAAGTTAATGCTTGTAGACAATTTTACTGTGATTATTTGTTGTTCATTGTTAGATGTGTAGATTAGAAATGATATTGGACCTTTCCAGGGTATATTCACTCACCATATGTGGGCCACATATTAGATATATTTATATTTACACATGGTAGGGCTGATTTCAGAAAACAAAAAATAATGTTGTAAAAAATAGTAAAAATATGTTTATCTTACAGTTGATATTTATTTGTTTAATCATATATATACACTTGCATGTTTAAGAACTATAAATAAATATATAGCTATTTATATAATTTTATGCAGATCCATAGATTTGTTAGAATTTTTAATGTAATTAGGATTTTTTTTTTCCTTGTTATTGAATATTTCCTTGAGAAAAGGACTGATTCAGTATCTTTAAAATGCTTAGGAATAATAATGATTGCATACTCCAGAAAAAAAAAATTAAATGAGTTTAATAAAAATAAATATATATGGGTCCAAGTACCAAGCTTTTATTGTTTAACCAAATATAAAGATGGGCCGGAAAGTACAATTTCAGAAGGGAAGCTGAATGAGCTAATCTACCATAGACAGTGCTCACCACTTATAAGGAACTTTTGTTAGGAAACCACTTTACCTTGCAATCTGTATATGGCTTATTGGTCATTTTTAAGAATGAGACAGAAAAGCTGTCAAATATAAATAAAATAAAGTATTTGCAAGTTTTAGAAACTAAATGTGAAAATCTACTCTCATAATCTGCTATAACTCACTGAATTGACTGGCAAGCGATAACGGCAAAGAGAAACTGAGACATCTAGCCAGCCTTGAGGAAAAGAGAGAGTGGGATACACAGTGATTAGGAGGATTTAGGTAAAGTGGGAGTAATTGTCCAGGTTCCACCAACACAAAGAATATATTTCACTATGAATCCATTTGTTAAATTCTGTGATTCTTAAGTTGGTTTCCTTTTTAGTTGTCTATTGCTATGTAGCAAATCACTCAAGTTTAGTCGCTTAAAATGATGCTTATCTTACCGAATAATAGACAAACATGTAAATTGACCGTACCTCTGCTACACCACCAGCCAATTAGGAGTGATATGCAAATTAACCCAACAAAGATGGTGGTTAATTTGCATACACAGGCACAGAGTGATGGGGCAGGCATTCCGCCTCACCCCCAGTCTCTCAGGGCCTCTGGGCAGTGTGGGAAGGTGGGGCTGGAGCAGAAAGAGGCGGCTCCAGGGCCTGAGGGGAAAGGGGCTGGGCCAGAGTGGAAAGGCAGTGCCGGCAGCCAAGGAAAGGAAAGCCCATTCTAGCACGAATCTTCGTGCATTGGGCTTCTAGTTTTAATATATTTTATTAACTTCTGAGTTGTCTGGGTTTAACTGGGTGGAATTTTTGTTCCTGTGATTTTTTTTTTTTTACTTGAAATCCAAGATGTCTCCTGCACCTACCTGGTTGGCAGTTGGTGCTGGCTGGCTACTGTGAGCTCACATGAACCTTTTGAGAATGCCTTATTTTTCTTCCACTTGACTCCTCCATGTGGGTTGGGCTTCTCTTCTAGGTTCCAAGGAGGAGCATTCAGAGAAAATACATCCCAATGCATGAAGGCTTATCAAACCTCTGTTTGCATTATGCTTGCTGATATCCTGTTGGCCAAAGCTAGACATCAGGCCAACCACAAAGTAAATGTGCACAGGGCATGCATAAAGAAGACATGGGTACTTTGGGAGACTCAAAAGTAACTGTGTTTCATAGTTTCCCTTGTGATTATGTGATTTAATATTGGGTCGGTCTCAAAGTTTACAACAATAAACTCTGAAAACTTATATTTAATTAAAAAAGAGAGAGAAAGTTAACTGCCTGAAAGCATGGGGTAGTGAACAGAATGGGCAGGTTCCGGAGGGAAGTCAACTCTGGAAGGGGGAAAAGCACAGGCTGTTTCCCATTTTCACAGCTTTACACTGAGAGGCTGCAGCCAGTCCCACACAGGACACACTGAAACAACCTAAAGAGTTTGTGGTTTGAGTCACAGGGGGTAAACCTGTTTGTTTTTTAAAGCCTCTGGAGAAATATAAATTAATTTAAAAGTTACATAATACTAGTATATTACAATGCCTAGGATACAACAGGGTACAATTACAAATAGTCTGACAATTAAGAAACAAAACATAATTTATTCTTAAGAGAAAGATTAATCAATAAATACAAACCCAGGCATGCCTACATAGTGCAGTTAGAAGAGAAGGCTCCTCAATGTGGGGAAAGACTAAAATTTGTAGATTCAAGAACATCAGCAAATCTGAAACAAGGTAAATATGGAAAACCACCACTAAGCACATCACAATTAAAGTATTGAAAACAATAAATCTTGAAAACATTCAGAGAAATCTAAGAAATCATTCAAAATGATGTTAATTGCTGGTTCAGGTTGGATGCAGAGAGGTGAAGAAGGGTATAGTGGGGATAAATGGTGATGGATGGAGACTTGACTTGGGGTAGTGAATGCGATATGTTGTGGAATTGTGCAACTGAAAGCTGTATTACTTCGTTAACCAGTGTCACCCTAATAAATTCAATAAAAAGTAAAAAACATTGAATATATGACTTCTTTAAAAAAATGATATTAACTACTAATTTAAAAATATGGAGTCCAAAAGACAGTGAACAACATTTTTAAAGCACCAAGAAAGAAAAAAAAAAAAAAACACAGAATTTTATAATCAGTGAAATTATCCTTCAAAAGTAAAAGTGAACTAAAGACCTTTTCATGTAAATAAATAAAGCTAAAATAACTAGGAGCCCAGAATTTATACTATAAGAAATGGTAAAGGAAGTTCTTCAAGTTGAAAAGAAATTATACTGGACTGAAACTCAAATCTACATGAAGAAAAAGCAAATATGAGATGAAGTATCTGGATACATTTAAAACACATTTTCCTTTCAATTTATTCAAAATAGTATATTTGATTGTTTAAAGCAAAAATTATAATATTATACCTCTGAGTCCATAGTAACTGTAGATGCAATAGTTGTTTAAGAAGCACAGCATAAATGAGGGACAGAGAGTGGAGAAACACACCTAGACAGCCGCAAGTTCTCAGGACTGTGAGAAGCAGTACAGGGTAACTCTAACTTGACCATGAAGTTAAGATGCATATTACAATCCTGTGATTTACCACAATAAAAAATAATACCATTAGATAATATAAAATTGATTTCTGAAAACATATTGAAATAATCCAAAAGAAGTAAAAAGAGAGAGAGAGAGAGAGAGAGAGAGAGAGAGGAGAAATGAGAGAACAAAAGCAGAGGAAAAAATAGAAAATGTTAGATCATAATTTAAAATACAAATAATTATATTAACTGTTTTTTATTTAATTTATTGGGATTACATTGGTTAATAAAATTATATAGGTTTTAGATATGCAATTCTACAATACATCATCTGTGTATTGCATTGTGTGTTCACCACTCCAAGTTTAGTCTCCTTCCTTCACCATCTATCCCCTTTACTCTCTTCTACTCCCTCCACACCCGCTTCCCTCTGACAATCACCATACTGTGATTCATGTCCATTAGTCTTTTTTTTTCTTTGCTTAATCCCTTCACTCTTTTCACCCAGCCTCCAACCCCCACCCCTCTGATAGTGTCTGTCTAAAATCTCCAATTTAAAGGCAGAAATTATTAGAATAGGTAAAGGGGCATATTCCAACTATATACTATCTACAAAAGGTGCCCTAATATATAAATACTAGAGGCCAAGTGAACCCTCTCGCAGGGCGGGTCCCTCAGCCTGGCCTGCACCCTCTCGCAGTCTAGGACCCCTCGAGGGAGCGGGCCTAAGCCTGCAGGCAGACATCCTTCTTGCAGTCTGGGACCCCTTGCTCCTTACCGCCCACCTACTCGCTGCTCCTTCCTTAGCACTGCTATTGAGGGGAGGTGCGAGAGACTCCCACCACCACCACTGCGCTCACCAGCAGTGAACCTGGCTTCTGGCTGAGTGAAGCTCTCCCTCTGGGAGCACACTGACCACTAGGGGGCAGCTCCTGCATTGAGTGTCTGCCCCCCTGGTGGTCAGTGTGCATCATAGTGACAGGTCGTTCTGGTTGTTCCGCTGTAACGGTCACTTAGGCTTTTATTGTATAGATACAAAATGGTTGAAAGTTACACCAGGCAATAGTAAGAACAAGAATTTTGAAGTGGCTACATTATTATATAATAGCAACTTGAGGTAAACATGTTGGAAGAGATAAATGAGATATTTCATAATAATAAAAGGATCAATTCATCAGGAATACATGGTAGTCATAAATGCCCAATAAAAGCTTTTAAATACATTAAGCAAACATGAACATAATGATGTAGGAGACATAGACAATGCATAAACCTAGATGGATATTTTCATACCACTTTCTTTATATTCTTTATATAAATACTAGGGAACTGTGGGCCATGAGGCTGTGGTGGGCACAGGGACATGTCTTGGACCATCCTCCACAGCCCCAATCACAGCCCCCGGACCCTTCTCTGCCAGCATCCCCGCTCCCACCATAGCCACTCGCACCCACTGATGGCACGGAGTGATTGGGGCTGGTGCCGGCAGCGGGTGCGAGTGGGGCCGTCACCGGCAGTAGGTGTGAGAGGCAGCAGTTGCCCCAAACACCACTCAGGAGCATGGGGAGGTGGAGAAGCCCTGAGGGGTGATCAGGGTCGGCAGCTGCCATTTGCACCCACTGATGGCATGAAGATATCAGGACTAGCACCGGGTGCCAGCAGCAAGTGTGAGCGGTGGCTCTGACACTGGCATTGGGTGCTAGCGAGGCTGGTGCCGGCAGCAGGTGCGAACGCCAGGCGGGACCACAGTGCATGAGTGCAAAGAATTTTCAGTAACCACCAGAGGCTCACCCCAATGACAGTGACTGGTGCCCTGCCTTGGTTTGGCACCCCTACTCACCTGCTCCACCATCCCGCTGCTGCTGACTCCAGCCAGGTTCTGTGCGTGCCCCCTGGTGGTCAGCACACGTCATAGCGACCAGTTGTTCAGTTCTTCGGTTGTTCCGCTATTCAGTCTATTTGCATATTAGGGTTTTATATATATAGAATATTTATAATTTAAATTCTTTATTGTTTACAATGTTATATGAGTCTCCTTTTTCCTCCATTTACCTCTCCCCGGCCGCTCACACCATCCCCCCCCCAGGACATGCCCTCACCCCTCTACTGTCTGTGGCCATTGGTTATGCTCATATGCATGCATACAAGTCCTTCGGTTGATCTTTGACCACACCCCCTCTGCTACCCTCCCCTGCCTTCCCTCTGAGGTTTGACAGGCTGTTTGATGCTTCTATGTCTCTGGATCTATTTTGTTCCTTAGTTTATGTTGTTCATTATAGTCCACAAATGAGTGAGATCATGTGATATTTATGTCTCTATAATTGGCTTATTTCATTTACCGTAATGCTCTCCAAATCCATCCATGCTGTTGCAAATGGAAAGAATTCATTCTTTTTTTATAGCAGTGTAGTATTTCATTGTGTAGCTATTGTAAATTGTGGTGCTATAAACATAGGGGTGCATATACCTTTCTGATTGGTGTTTCTGTTTTCTTGGGATATATGCCTAGAAGTGGGATTACTGGATCAAATGGAAGTTCCATATTTAATTTTTTGAGGAAACTTCATACTGTTTTCCACAGTGGCTGCACCAGTCTGCATTCCCACCAGCAGTGCAAGAGGATTCCTTTTTCTCCGCATCCTCACCAGCTCTTGTCGTTTGTTAATTTGTTGATGATAGCCATTCTGATAGGTGTAAGATTGTACCTCATTGTCATTTTGATTTGTATCTCTCTGATGATTAGTGACTTTGAGCATGTTTTCATATGTCTCTTGGCCTTCTATATGTCCTCTTTCAAAAAGTGTCTATTTAGGTCCTTTGCCCATTTTTTGATTGGGTTGATTATCTTCCTTTTGTTAAATTGTATGTGTTCCCTATAAATTTTGGAGATTAAACCCTTATCGGAGATAACATTGGCAGATATGTTCTCCCATGCAGGGGGCTTCCTTGATGTTTTTCTGATGGTTTATTTTGCTGATCAGAAGATTTTTATTTGGATCTAGTCCCATTTGTTTATTTTCTCCTTAGTTTCCATTATCCTAGGAGCTGTATTGGTAAAGATATCGCTATGGCATATGTCTGCTATTTTGCAGCCTATGGATTCTTCTAAGATTTTTATTGTTTCCCATCTTACCTTTAAGTCCTTTATCCATTTTGAGTTTATTTTTGTGTATGGTGTAAGTTGTTGGTCTAGATTTTTTTTTTGCATGTATCTGTCCAATTTTCCCAATACCATTTATTGAAGAGACTGTCTTGATTCCATTATATGCTCTTGCCTTCTTTGTCAAATATTAATTGAGCATAATGGATGGCTTTGTTCAAATCCTGCATTCTCTGTTCTGTTCCATTGATCTATATGTCTGTTCTTGTCCCAGTACCAGGCAGTTTTGAGAGTCATGGCCTTGCAGTACAGCTTGATATCTGGTATTTTTATCCCTTCAACTTTGTTCTTCTTTCTCAAGATTGCAGCAGCTATTCGTGGTCTTTTGTTGTTCCATATGAATTTGTGGAGACTTTGTTCTAAGTCTGTGAAGTATGCCATAGGTATTTTAATGGGGATTGCATTGAATCTATAGATTGCTTTGGGTAGTATGGACATTTTAATGATGTTGATTCCACCAATCCATGAACATGGTATATCCTTCCATTTGTTTATATCTTCCTGTATCTCTTTTTTCAGCATCCTGTAATTTTCTGAGTATAGTTACTTTACCTCCTTGGCTAAGTTTAATCCTAGGTATCTTAATATTTTTGTTGCAGTGGTAAATGGGATTATTTTTTTAGTTTCTCTTCCTAGGAGTTCATTATTGGTGTATAAAAATGCCACCAGTTTCTGGGTGTTAATTTTGTATCCTGCTAAATTGCCGAATTCATTTATCAAAGTTATTAGTTTTTTTGGTGGAGTCTTTAGGGTTTTCTATGTACAATATCATGTTATCTGCAAAAATGTTTGTTTTATTTCCTCCTTTCCAATTTGGATGCTATTTATTTCTTCTTGTCTGATCACTATGGCTAGGATTTACAGTACTATGTTGAGTAAGAGTGGTGAAAACGGACATCCCTATCTTGTTCCTGTTACTAAGGAAAATGGTTTTAGTTTTTGCCCATTGAGTATGATATAGGCTGTAGGTTTGTCATATAACGCTTTTATTATGTTGAGGTATGTTCCCTCTATTCCCACTTTGCTGAGAGTTTTTATCAAGAAAGGGTGTTGGATTTTGTCAAATGCCTTTTCTGCATCAATTGATATGATTATGTGATTTTTTTCCCCTCTCAATTAGTTTATGTGATGAATCACATTTATTGATTTGTGGATATTGTACCATCCTTGTATCCCCAGGATAAATCCTACTTGGTCATGGTGTATGATCTTTCTGATGTACTGCTGGATCTGATTTGCTAGAATTTTAGAATCTATGTTCATCAGGGATATTGGCCTATAATTCTCTTTCTTGTGGTATCTTTATCTGATTTTGGGATTAGAGATTAGGGTAATGCTGGCTTCATAGAAAATCTTGGAAGTGTGCCTTCCTCTCAATTTTTTTTTTGAATAGTCTGAGAAGGATAGGTTTTAGTTCTTTGAATGTTTGGTAAAATTCCCCTGTGAAGCCATCTTGTCCAGGGCTTTTGATTGCTGGAAGCTTTTTGATTACTGTTTCAATTTCATCAGTAGTTATCAGCCTATTCAGGTTTTTTTATTCTTACTGATTGAGGTTTGGAAGCTTGTATTTGTCTAGGAACATGTCCATTTGGTCAAGGTTGTCCAGGTTGTTGGAGTAGAGTTATTCGTACTATTTTTTTTACAATCATTTTTATGTCTGTGGGGTTGGTTGTTAATTCACCTCTTTCATTTCTGATTTTGTTTATTTGGTTTCTCTCTCCTTGCTTCTTGGTGAGCCTGGCTAGAGGTTCATCAATCTTGTTTATACTTTCAAAGACCCAGCTCTTAGTTTTATTGATCTTACGTGTTTTTATTAATTAATTAATTTTTTTTTTTGGTTTCTATGTCATTTATTTCCACTCAGATCTTTATTATTTCCTTCCTTCTGCTACTCTGGGCTTTTCTTGTTGCTCTCTTTCTAATACTTTGAGTTGTAGAGTTAGATGATTTATTACTATTTTTTCTTGTTTTTTTTTTTGTTTGTTTTTTTGTTTTTTGAGGTAGGCCTGTAGAGCCGTGAACTTCCTTCTCAGGACTGCTTTCACTGTGTCCCATAGATTTTTGAATTGTTGTATTTTCATTGTAATTCATTTCCAGGATACTTTTTATTTCTTTTTTGATCTCTTTGGTAACCCAATCATTGTTTAATAGCATACTATTTAGCCTTTAAGTATTTGATTTTTTTCATTGTTTTTATTGTAGTTGATTTCTAATTTTATGCCACTGTGATCTGAGAAGATGCTTGATATAATTTCTATCTTCTTGAATTTGAAGAAACTTTGCCTGTGTTCCAATATGTGGTCTATCTTTGAAAATGTCCCATGTGCACTTGAGAAGAATGTATATTCTATAGCTTTGGGGTGAAATGTTCTGAAAATGTCAATTAAGTCCATCTGATCTAGTGAGTCATTTAGGATTGCTGTTTCCATGCTGATTTTTTGTTTAGAGGATTTATCCAGTGCTGTCAATGGGGTATTAATGTCCCCTACTATGATTGTGTAGTGGTTGATCTTTCCCTTGGTATCTTCCAGAAGTTTTTTTTTTTTTTTTTTTTTGTTTTTTTATGTATTTGGGTGCTCCTGTATTGGGCTCATATATGTTTACCAGAATTATATCCTCTTGTTGAATTGCTCCCTTTAATATTATGAAGTGGTCCTCCTTATGTCTTGTTATGGCCTTCACTTTGAGGTCTATTTTGTCAGATATAAGGATTGCTACCCCAGCTTTTTTTTCATTTCCATTTGCCTGAAAAAAAAATTTCCATCCCTTCACTATCAATCTGTGTGAGTCCTTTGTTCTGAGCTGGGTCTCTTGTAAACAGCAAATATATGGATCATGTTTTTTTTATCTATTCATCTACCCTATGTGCCGGGGTTCTTGTCCCAGCATTAAGAAGGGTTCAGCAATCTGGAGAAAGGCTCTGCATAGATTAAATAAGAGTCCAAAGATGAAAGATAATTTTGAAAGGCATTGGGAGTGAGAGGAGCTTCAGCTAAAGGAGCTAAAGTTCCAAGTTCTTAGTTCTTAGTTATCTTTGTCTCAGGACCCCTGCTTTTTATTAACACAATTTGTCCTAAGGCAAAGTGGAGATAATACACTTCAAAAGGTAGGGTTTACAGAAGCATTGTCAGATTGGGGAATAGCCTACAGCTGTTCAGGTGTTTGGCCAACAGGCGGCAACAACATATAGATTGAGATGCCCTGAGCTGTCTGGTAGCAAACAATCATCCTATTCAGGTTTGGGGGAAGTGCCTATCAGCCTTTCCAATAGATGATTACATATGTGACTCTCAGCTCTTGTTGAACCCTCAAGTTTCATCAACCTTTTGATAAAACTCTTGTAATTATGACATGCTGGAATTGGCTTCCGGCACTATGTATTTTGATTGGAGCATATAATCTATTTACATTTAAGGTTATTATTGATAGGTACTTGTTTATTGCCATTTTTATTCTTTATGCCTGTGTTCCTTCTTCTCTTTCTATTTCATCTTTTTACAGCAGTCTCTTTAGCATTTCTTGCATTGCTGGCTTGGTGGCAATAAACTCCCTTAGCCCTTTTTTGTCTGTGAAGCTACTGATTTCACCTTCAATTTTGAATATTAGCCTTGTTGGGTATAGTATTCTTGGATTCAATCCTTTTTTTTACATCACTTTGTATATTTCATTCCATTTCCTTCTGGCCTCATGTGTTTCTGTTGAGAAATCAATTGATATTCTAATGGGAGATACCTTGTAGGTAACTTTCTGTATCTCTCTAGCAGCCTTTAAGATTCTTACTTTGTTGTTGAAGTTTTCCAATTTAATTATGATGTTTCTTGGTGTCGGTCTTTTTGGGTACATCTTGATTGGGACTCTATGTGCTTCTTGGACTTTTGTGGCATTTTTCTTCCCAACATCAGGGAAGTTTTCTGTCATTATTTCTTCAAATAAGTTTTCTATTACTTGCTCCACTTTCTCTCCTTCTGGCACCCCTATTATGCAGATGTTATTTTGTTTTGTGTTGTCCCAAAACTCCCTTAGGCTCTCAGGCTTTTTAAATTTTCTTTTCAGTTGCTACTTTGCTTGGGTATTTTTTTCTACTTAGTCTTCTAACTCACAGATGCAGTCCTCAGCTTCTTCTAGTCTACTGTTGAAGCTTTCCATTATGTTCTTTATTGTGGCTATGTCATTCTGAATTTTCTCTTGATTCTTCCTCATGTCCTCTTGATTCTTACACATGTTGAATTTTTCATCTATCCTTTCCAGTGCCCTTATAACCATTGTTCTGAGTTCTTCCTATGACAAATTGCTTGCCTCCAATTTTTTTTTTCTTTTCTGATGTTTCCTCCTTTTCTTTTGAATGGGGGTATTTTCTTTGTCTCCCCATTTTTGCTGTTTCTTTGTGATTGTTTCTACATATCAGATCAAACTGCTATATCATCCAAATTTTTTGAGTTTGCCTTATATGGCAGATGTTTTGTGGGACCCAATGGTGCAGTCTTCTGGGCTGGGCAATATAGGGATGCCTCCTACTTGGGATATTTGGGTTATCTTGGTATAAATGGGTCTTGAGTGTTATTGTCCCATTTATAAATGGAGTCTCCTCTCAGGGTGTCTGGTTATCTGGCTAACTCTCTACCACTTTGACCAAACAGCACAAAATACAACTCAATAAGACAAGACACAAAGGGAACAAAACAAAAATGTACTCACTACACCAATAACCCAAATATAAGTGACTACCAGAGAAAAGAGAATTGGAGGAGAGAAAAGAGAGCAAAAATGATGTCAAGGAAAGAAAAAATGGTAAGAGAGAAAAGAAATAGTATAAAAAGGAAAAAAATATATATATATATGGAGAAAACACCACAGAACAAACAGGTACACCAAAAAATGCAAACAACAAACACCCAGAAAAAGTGGGTGGGGGCAGAATCTGTAGAGGCAGCACTTCTATACAGAAAGTAAGGTTAAGGAATTGGCCCTAACTGGTTTGGCTCAGTGGACAGAGCGTTGGTCGATGGACTGAAGGGTCCCAGGTTTGATTCCAGTCAAGGGATGTACCTTGATTGCAGGCACATCCCCAGTGGGAGGTGTGCAGGAGGCAGCTGATCAATGTTTCTCTCTCATTGATGTTTCTAACTCTCTATCCCTCTCCTTTCCTCTCTCTAAAAATTAATAAAATATATATATTTTTAAAAAGGATTTGGATGAATATGGGGAGGACCTTGGTTCAGTATAGTGGAGGTAGAAAGAGGATGAGTGGATAAGAAGAAAAGAAAGAGAAAGAAAAAAAATTAAAAAAAGAAGAAAGATTAAAAAATAAAAATTAGGTAAAATAACAATAAAAAATAAAAATAGAATGAAGAAAAAATGCAAAAAATAAAATTGAAAAATAAAGAAACAAACAAACAAAAAAACCCACAAGGAAAATAAAGAAAAACAGTTTTGTTTTAAAAATAAAAGATAAAAAATTAAATAAAATAGTGAAGTGTCATTCTTTTCAGCCCAGTTTTAATGCCCCATGGGGGCTGGTTTAAGATGCCATTCTTCTGTACTGTCTGCCACGTCTCAATTTCCTGTTAGATAGTCAGCATCGTGTTGAAGTTCCAAGTGATCCACCACTCCTCTGTTTGTGCCTATCTCCACCACCTTGACTGCCAGCAGGCTAGACCAATCTGCCCACTTAGCCTGTCTGCCCATTGTCAATCTTAATCTCTCAAGTGGCTGTTCTTACCCAGCTATAGTTAGGGAGGTTGTGTTATTGCTTTCTGGAACTGAATGGCCTCTCTTCAACCAAGTCCCTAAGGGCTCTTAAGGGCTATTCAGATTTTTTGTGTCCTTTGTACCACTCAGTGTGTAGTTTGGATATGGCTATATTGGTTGCCTAGAGACTGCTGGGAGGGGATAGCTCATCAGGAGAAAATGACTGCTTTGGTCTGGAGTGTCAGAAATGTCCCAGTGCCAGATTCCTGATCACCTCTCCCCATCCTGCTCTTCTCCACAGCCTCTCCCCAGATACTACAAGTCCACACCTCCACCTGCACCTCAGCCATAGTTTGTATTTGAAAGGTCCTATGAACTGGGTTTAGCGAATAAAAGCAAAGACCCAAAAGAAGGGAAACAACTGTGCCACTGCGAGTTTCTCTCCCCCGACACCATATGGTTTGGGCAGTTCTTCAGGCCACCCCCTCTGGGCTCAGCCTCTCGTGGTTGTGGACTTAGATCTAGAAGACCCTGCCACCAGTAGCCCTGTGGACTTCCTTTCCACAGTCAGATGTTACACCTGTCCCAAGGGACGCGGCCTTGGTGCCATATGGCTTCCTTCTGACCCTCTCCGATTGGAGGTCTCTCAGCCCAGATCCCTGATCCTACCATTCTCCAGGTGTCCTCTGCCCTTCCTGGCTGCAAATTGTCTCACCAGCTGCATATACTATGCCAATCTTGGGTGGATGTTATTCAATTTAGATGTTCCTTCTATCTGCTCCAGGATAAGGCTCAAGACACATCTGCCTATTTAGCCACCGTTTTTTCCCCTCTTTATATATTTTTTAAAATGTTTTTATTGATCTTAGAGACAGAGGAAGGGAGAAGAATAGAGAGACAGAAACATTAATGAGAGATAAACACCATTGATGGGTTACCTCCTGCACACCCCCTACTGGGGATTGAGATAGAAATCAGTCATGTGCCTGTACTGGGAATTGAACCATAACCTCTTGCTTTTGGGTATAAGCTCAACCACTGTGCCACACCTCCCCGGCTTCACACCATTTTCTAAGCAGTTAATAGAATAACTACATCAGAGAAAAAGCAATAAAGACATAGATCAATCTGAGTTAGAGTAAGGACCTTGACTTTTCAAATGCACATTGTACACTCACTGAGATAGATGTATGCTGGACCATAAAACAAGCCTGGATGTAATCAAAAGGACTGAAATCACAGAAACTATGTTTTCTGACAACAATGAATTAAACTGAAAACCAATAAAAATAACATATCTAGAAACCTCCAATATAAATAGCATGACTCTCAATAATTTATAATTTCCAAAGATAAAATCACAAAGAAATTAAGACCATTTTTAACTAAATGGAATTAAAAACTATGACATCAAAATGTGTTGGATGATGTTTAAGAAATATTTAGAAGAAAATTTATGGCTTGAAATTCCTATAATAGAAAAGAATAAAAGCCTGCAATCAATAACGTATGGGTTATTTTAAGTAACTAGCAAAAAAAGAGCAAAGTAAATCCTAAGTAATATAGATAAGAGTAGAATTTAATAAAATGGAAGACAGAGCCCAGCAGGTGTGGCTCAGTCGTTGAAAATCAACCTCTAAACCAGGAGGAGGAGGTTTGATTCTAGGTCAGAGCACACAACATGCCTGTGTCTTGAACTCAATCCCCAGTGTGGTGCATGCAGGAGGCAGACGATCAGTGAATCTCTCTCATTTATGTTTCTATCTCTCTTTTCTTCTCCCTTCCTCTCTGAAATCAATAAAAATTAATTTTAAAAAATGGAAGACAGAAAAAAGAGAAAATTAACAAAACCAAAATCCATACTTTAAAATTAATAAAAATGATAAGTCCCTAGCAGACTGTTCAACAAATAAAAAGGAGAAGGTACAAACTAACCATTGTCAGGATGAAAGAAGGGTTTTTCTACATATCCCACAACCATCATAAGTAATTAAATTTATAAATGATTATAAAATACCATTTATAAGTAATTATAAAGTTATAATCATACCTTGTAAATAATATCCTATATAATAAAAGCCTAATATGCTAAGTGTCTGGTCGTCCAGTTGGCCATTCAACCAATCAAAGCATAATATGCTAATGATATGCTAAGGCCACTCAACTGATCACTATGGAACACACTGACCACCAGGGACAGATGCTCAATGCAGGAGCTGCCCCCTGGTGGTCAGTGAGCTCCCACACGGGGAGCGCCGCACAGCCAGAAGCTGGGCTCACAGCTGGCAAGCTCAGAGGTGGTGGTGGGAGCCTCTCCCGCCTCTGTGGCAGCACTAGGGATGTCCAACTGATGGCTTAGGCCCATTACCCATGGGGAGCAGGCCTAAGCCATCAGTCCAATATCCCCCAAGGGTTCCCGTACTGCCAGAGGGCACTCAACAGGCTGAGGGACTCCCACAACCTCCCTGAGTGAAAGAATTTTGTTCACCAGGCCTCTAGTTAAATAATAATAAACTAATATTATGATAAACTTAATGAAAATCTACACATACACTCACACACACACACACACACACACACACACGCACACACACACGCACATGCACATGTCCATGCACACACATTTATTATAGAAGGCCAGGTACTTTCACTGGGGAATTCTATCAAACATCAAAACAGGACCAATCTTGCACAGTCAGCATGGCTCAGTGGTTGAGCGTCCACCTAAGAACCAGGAGGTCACGGTTAGATTCCTGGTCAGGACATAATGCATGGGTTGTGGGCTCGATCCCCAGTTTGGGGCCTGCAGGATATAGTTGATCAGTGATTCTCTCTCATCATTGATGTTTCTATCTCTTCTCCCTCTCCCTCTCCCTTCCTCTCTGAAATCAATAAAAATATATTTTTTTTAAAAAAGAGTACACAATCTTAGCAAACTCTTTCAAACAATTGAAAAGCTCAATTACTTCTCAACTTCTTTTGTGAAAAAGAAATAATTCTAATTCCAAAACTTGGAAAAGATATTACAAGAAAATAATACTATAGGCCAATAGCCCTTACGACCTTAGCTATTAATGAAATATTAGTAAATAGAATCCATCTATGATAATATGTCATGACCAAGTGGAGTCTATTTCAGAAATTCTGTGTCAGTTTAACATTCAAAATTAATCAATATAATTTACCATGTTATCAAAATAAAGAAGAATAATTATTTGATTGTTTCAATAAATACAAAAATATGTTGATAAATAACAACTTCCAACCATGTTAAAAACTCTCCATAAAATAGGATTAAGAGGAAATTTTTTCAATTTGATAAAAAGTCACCTATAAAAAACCTTCCAAATAACATTTTACTTAATAATGAATCACTGCACAAATTTCCTCTAAACTTGGGAATGAAAAAAGAATGAACACTTCCAACATTTTCATTTAATATTTAACCAGATGTCCTAACCATTATAATGAATAAATAAACAAACCAATGGCAGAAAGATGAAAGACAAAGAAATAAAACTTTCTTTATCCACAGATGACATTATTGTTTATGTAGAAAATCCTAAGGAATTTATAAAGTGACTTTAAAAATGAATTAAATTTAGTATAAGCCTAGTCAGTGGTCAGAGCTTCAGCCCTCAAACCAAAGGGTTATGGGTTTGATTCATGGTCAAGGTCACATACCTGGGTTGCAGGTTTGATCCCTGGTTATAGTAGGGCCCTTGTTGGAGGTAACCAATGGATGTGTCCCTCTCACATAGATGTTTCTCTCTCTCTTCCCCTCCCTCCTTCCTACTCTCTAAAAGAAGATCAATGGGAAAAATATCCTTGGGGTGAGGATTAACAACAAAAAATAGTATAGTCACATTGTCTAAAGTTATTAAATAAAAGTAAATTATATTGATAGATAGTAACAGAAATATTTGGAAAGTAAAATTTTAAAAATAATTTTACATTAAGTTCAAATTTCTGACATACTTAGGAATAACTATAACAAAACACATGCATGGTCCTTCAGTGAAAGCTCTAAAACAGTACAGAGAAAAAACGTAAAACAGAATAAATGGAGAGACATAATATGTATGTAGATTTGAATTATTAATATTAAGATGCATATTTTACCTTAATTGATATATAAACTCAATGCAATCCTCATCGTAACTTTTTTGTTAATTTTTGAAGGATTTTTATAGAAACTGACTAATTAATTTAAAGTTGATATGAAAATATAAAAGGCCTGAAATAGCCAAACCATCTTGAAAAGTAAGAACAAAATTAAAGGAATTATACTACCTGAGTTTAAGACTTACTATATAGCTTCTGTATAAGACAGCATGGAAATAGCTTAAGTAACTAAAACTAAACCAACAAATAAGAATAAAGAACCCAGAAATAGAGCCAAGAACAAATAGTCATTCAATTTCCAACAAAGTGCCAAAGCAATTTAATGTATACAATAAAGTCTTTTCCAAAAATCATGCTTTAATATAGAATATCCATATTTTAAAAATAAACCTTAATTCCTACCTCACCTAATATATAAATACTCATTTATGGTAGATCATCAACTTAAGCATAAGAGCTGAAATCATAAAGCTTTTAGAAAAAAATAGGACAGTGTTTTTATGAACTAGGAATACTCAAATGTTTCTTAGGTGAATCATAGAAAGCAAACATAAGATAAAATAATAAATTAGACTTCATTTAAAATAAAACAACTGCTCCTCAAAGATATTGCTTAGAAAATAAATAAATATCAAATACTAGAGAAAACTTTACAAATATTTAACAAAGGACTGAAATCTATACCAAGGTAGAAGTAGGTGAGAGGGTGGGTGGGAAGAAATCAACCAAAGAACTTATATGCATAAACCCTGTACACAGACAATAGTGTGGTGAAGGTCTGGGGCGGAGGGCAGGGGCAGGCTAGAAAGGGTCAATGAGGAAAAAAGGGGACATATGTAATACCTTCAACAAAAAAGATTTTTTAAATAAAGAAGTCAAACAATTCAATCATAAAAACAAATAACCCAATTGAAAAAGGGCAAGTTGGTGCCCAGTCGGTGTAGTTCAATGGTTGAGCATGGACCCATGAACCAGGAGGTCACAGTTCCATTCCTGGTCAGGGCACATGCCTGGGTTGCAGGCTTAAGCCCCAGTAGGGAGCGTGCAGGAGGCAGCGGATCAATGATTCTCATCATTGATGTTTCTATCCCTCTCTCCCTCTCCCTTCCTCTCTCTGAGATAAATAATAACCTATATATTTTTTAAAAGGGCAAGTTATTTGACTAGACATTTTATAGGAATGGCCAGTAAACACATAAAAAAAATGGGAAAATTCAATCATCAGTGAAATTAGAGTTAAAACCACAATAAGATATCACTCCACCTCTGCCAGCATAGCTAAGATGAAAATAATTGGAAATAGCCCTAGCTGGGTGGCTCAATTGGTTGAAGCATAGTCCCATACAACAAAAGGTAGCAGGTTTGATTCCCAGTCAGGGCATATACCTAGTTGTGGGTTTGATCCCAGTTGGGCACACACAGGAGGCAACAGATCAAAGTTTCTTTCTCACATAGATGTTTCTCTCTCTCCCTAAGAATCAATAGAAACATATCCTTAGATGAGGAGTATGGGAAAAAATTGGATATACCATGATTTGGAAGGACTTGGAGCAAAAAGTACTCTAACATAATAAGGTTGACGAAAATGTAAAATGGTACAACTATGTTTTAATACTGTTTGGAAGTGAGAAAGTTAAAAACAAATCTATCATATGACACAGTCATTCCATTTACACAAGACATATTACATACATTCACAAACAGATTTGTGAAAGAATATTGATTGCAGTTCTATTTACTATAGACAAAGGCTGGGAACAGTCTTAGGTGTCCATCAATAGATGAATGAATGAATATACTGTGGTATATGCATACAATGAAATAGTACTTATCAATAAAAAGAAGCAAGCTACTAATAAAAAACAATTATAAATCTCAAAAACAGTATGTTGAACAAAATAAGCTTCACATAAATAGCACACCTATATATATAAAAGCCAAGGGACTGGAATGACCAGAACGACTGGTCGCTATGATGCACACTACAGTGGCCAACTGGCCTGATCAGGGCCCCGATTGCCCCCCCTCAACCTTGATCGGGGGCAGGGCTGGCCAGCCAACCTCCCTCACTCCCCCTCTGGCTGGTCCCACCCCCAATTGACCTTCCCACCCCGATTGGGGGCAGGGCTGCCCGGCCAACCTCCTGTGGCCCCTCCCCCCCCAGCTGGCCCAGCCCCAATCGGCCCTCATTGGGGCAGGACTGGCCGGACCCCACCCGTGCAGGAATTCATGCACTGGGCCTCTAGTACTATATAATTCCTTTCATATAAAGTTATGAAATAGGCAAAAATAATCCATGACTTTAAAAAGTCCAAACAGTGGTTGCTGCTAAAGTGATGGGATAAGATGTCATTAAAAGGGACATGACAGAGTCAGAGAAGCATCAAACAGACCATCAAACCTCAGAGGGAAGGCAGGGGAGGGAGAGAAGGGGGAGAGATCAACCAAAGGACTTGTATGCATGCATATGAGCATAACTAATGGACTCAGACAAAAAGGGAATGAGGGCATGTGCCAGGTGGTGGGAGGGGCCGGGGAGAAGTCAATAGGGGAAAAAAGGAGACATATGAAATACTTTAAACAATAAATAATTTTTTTTTTTTAAAAGGGACATGGGGTGATGTTCCTTTTAATTACATCTATTTTTTTACTGGATTTGGGTTACAAAGATGTATCCTATATAATAAAAGGCTAATATGCAAATTGTCCCCTCAACTGGGAGTTCAACCAAGAGTTCAACCAGGGGGCAGGGCTGATGAGCCAACCACCCATGGCCCCTCCCTCCGGCTGGCCCAACCCCCGCAGACCCCACCCGTGCACAAATTCGTGCACCAAGCCTCTAGTACATTTATAAGAAGTTAGTGAATATATACTTAAGATTTTTATACTTTACTGCAGCAAATTCTACAACATTAAAATGGTAAACAAATATTAAATTCTACTGAAATAGATGCTGAATAATTAAGGGGGTAGTATTAATTTCTACAATTTAGTTTGAAATGTATCAAAAATAACAGAGTGATAAATAGGTGGGAGATGGGTAGATGGATACATACATGATCAAACTATTACAGTAAACTGTTAATGTTAGAAACTATGTAGTGAATATAAGCATCTTCACTTTCAACTTTATTTTATGTTTAAAATCTTCATAATACAGTGTTGGGAAAAATGTCTTCATTTGTTCATTTCACTATCACATTGCTTAGGTTTCTGCTCTGAGAATATTAAATGAGATAATATTTGGATATCCATTAAAATAGTGTGTGGCATATAGCAGACGCTAAATAAATGGGATTTTTCTATCTAATTTAGGAAACACTTTTAAAAAATACTAAAAATGTCAAAGCATATGTTATCACACCACAGTGTATCTGTAAATGAGAAATTATCCAAAGGCACTTGTGCTGTGAGAAGTAATTCCAACAGGTCTAGAACCAGCTTGCGTTGTGCTGTCCATGTACCTGCATGGCACATCCCTCTCAACAAGAGCAGTGCTGATTCCTAGTGTTGCGTTGTAAGCATTGGTCCAGGGGATGGTTCATGGGAGCTTGTTGGCACTGTTTATTATAACAGTAAGACTGATGATTTACAGCGGGTCTCAGTGAGACTCAGAGAGCTCAGTTGTTAGGCTGGTTACATAGAAAGAATATGCACACACAACTAGCGAGGTATCAAAAACTTTAGTCAAAACTGTATTTGGGGCTCCCCGGTTCAAGCTGTGTCATATGCACAGTTCAATAGTTGGTGATTCCAGAGAGAAAGCTCCTTTGGCAATTTCCTCACAGAGGGCGGGCAATGCGCTCTCCCTGACTCCTCCTGCCCCCTGGCTGTGAGGTGTCTTTGGCTGTAACTCACATTCTTATTTAAGGCTGCAGTTATCATTTATCCTTTTCCTACAATAAACTGTAGGTGTATAGACATTATATCTTATCATTTGGGGCTTTCTTTAGCAATAGCACCCTGTCTAACTGCTACCTGTAGTGCCACACATTAGTATAACTTGAAGTACATTATGTCCTACATTCTTATTTCCTTTTTAAGAAAAGAGACGGTAAAGGCAGTCACTACCATCAGTGGGAGCTCTATCCAGCAGATTTTCATGTCATGAGAAATACTGGATCAAAATACCTCACATTTAATAAAATGGCTTTTGAGTAGGCATTTTTGGTTTATCTAGTTTAAACTACTAGTTGAGAAATGAGGTTTTGAAGGCACAGTCGTGGATATTAAACAAAAAAGTCAAATACAATTTTTCTCTAATTAGTTTCAAAGCAGCACAATATTTTTTTAAACTTATAAACACTCAAAAAAGTAAACCACGCTTTTAAACTCAAATACTTACCTACTTTGTGAGGAATATTGTGAGGGGCATTTTAATAATATGCAAAAGTGAACTGTGTGCATGCATGTGTACACACTGTGGACACATTTTCTAAACAGAATGAAAAAGATATATTGATTGTGTATCTTGACTGAGGGGAAGTGATACTCCAGCTTTATATTGGTTATCCACTGTACTCTTAGCATATATCAGCCTTGAGAGATAGTGGACTGTGGATGAACTTTGTTCTTTTATACCTTTAGAATTCTAAAACAGCGATCACTACATATTATTCCAGAAGTATGTAAAAACATGTTCCAGATAATCACTTACTAGAAGAAACTACTGAACATGAAGATAAAAAATGAAATAGTATGCATATAAGATGTTAATAGAGCAGATAAAATAGAAATCTGGGTTGTGAAGGAGTAGGTCAGTGGTTTCTCAACATTCTGCAAAACACTGCCTCTCTAAGATATATATTGAAAAAAATGTTCTGTGGAATTTAGACAATTTTTCACGGATTATCCAACTCCCCGTTCTCACCGTAGGAAGAGTCACGATGAAGGGAAATGAAATAAAGCCGTAGAGAAACCCTGACGTAAACAGGACGGTGCTTATTTTTGTTGACATGCAGTACTTTAACATGCTATCCTCTGTTGTTATTCTTTAACTGGTCATGTTATCCCTTAGTTAATCCCATTTCCTAGGAGCACTGTTAATGTATTAAGTGCAACACACCTTGGGGAGAGCTATATATTCTAATAAAAATAACTGTGTAATTGAGAGTTTGTGGAAAATGGTGACTATGCATGAAGGGGGCAAAAAGAGAAAACATCATTTTTGACAAGATTTTTTGGCCTGACTGAACCTGAACAAAAATTCCTATTTTTACCTTATTTGCCTAGATATGTATTTTACAATAAGCCTGTGGAAAGTTCAGTGACATGGGTTGAATGCCACATGTTTTTAAAACTTCTTAAAATCACCCAGAATCTATGAACCATCTCATCTTTCCCATCAAATCACAAGTTAACAAGAAGAAATAGGAGTTTCAGAAGATAATGCAAATTCAAAGTCATGGGTTCTCACCCTTCACTATAAGCCTGGGTTAATTGAACTGTTGGCTTAATAGTACTTAGAAATATCATAGTAAGTATTTTATTTAAGCTGTATAGTTTTCAATGATCAACTATAGAAATGAAACTTTATAAAAATCTGACGGGTGGTGATTTGTAGAAGATAGACTTTGCAGTATGTAGATCGGTGAGTCATAAGCAGTGGGAATGTAGGAGCATGTGTCTCATTGATACATACTTAGAAAAGTAGGAGGAGGTAAGAATTTTAGGTATTTAAAAGAAAGGAGGTAAGAGAGTACTGAGGAACATTTCTATCAGGACCTAACTGTTTTTGGAATTACACAAAGTTCTCAGATATTGGTGAGCTTAATATCCACCAAGCACCTCACATGATCCTACTTATTTTCCATTTCAGATCTCCATGGGTCCCTTGGGCATTTAGAATTAGTCTCACCAGAATCGTTTCCGATAGTGGGCGGTGACCTCAGAGCCTTTCCCACCAGTAGCACATTAGACATAGCAGCTTTAAGGACAATAGAGGTCATTATTAAGTAGTTCCTAAGCAAAGAGCCTTTGTTCCACTGGTTGGGTGTTTAATTGCTAGATGGCTGTGCTTAATTGCTAGACGGCCTGTATGCATTAGAAGAAAGGTCATATTGGTCAAACATTTAGATAAATCATCTGACCAACACTCACAGAGCACCGACAACTAAGAGTTTCCTAAGTAAGAATCAACTGTTGGGGGAAAGAAAGGGGGACACTCCGCACCTGTGAAATCTTGAGCAATCTTGTTTTCTAGAATTCAATTTGCCACCTGTGTAGTAGAGAATTGAGGTAGTTGGACTCCGGCATCACTCCCAAACTTTAAAACAAACACACAAACAAAACAAAGCAACACAAAACAAAGCACTGAAATGGTATTGAAATCAGGGGTCTGTGTGGGATGGGGAGTATCTCCCTGCACTGACAAAGGTGGCGCTCTGCCCTATCTCAATTGGACAGTGCTAGTTTCATTGTGACAGTCTCAAATCCAGAGCATAAATCTCATTCAAAAGATCATTTTCAATGTGCTAATTTATTATGGTCACTTTAGACACACAGTCTATTCTCTGACTTCACATGAACACTAAAAATAATTAGAAAAAATCCCCACAAATCTTTTGTAAGCAGCTGAATTTATTGAGGAAAGAAGAGAAGAAGGATGAAAAAAGTGTTTTATTCCTCTTAAATATTCTTAAAGCTACATAAATAGATGTCATATAGGTACTAGATGTGGCTAATTTTTCTAAAAGGTAAGAAAAACTGTTCTACTTTCTAAAATGCAGGGAAAATTCATTGCAATAAGCTAGTCTTCAATTACTCAAAAGAAAATATTTGATCCAAGTTTGCATCCTAAGATACAGTACAGTGAAGCTATATAGGTCAGAACTTAATTTCATGCTGAATGTCCCAGATAGAAGCTGTAAGAGGGAAAGTCAGCTCCAATGTTTTGCTTTCAGATTCTCAGTCAAGTCTTGGATCCCCTTTTTTCTATCTGATGTGACATCCTACCATATAAACCACCATCATGTACCGTAAACCACCAAACACAGCAGGAGACCGTGGCACCCCTGCACGCGATGAATAAACAGTATTTTGTCAAACTTCCAAAGTTACATAATACATTGAAAAACAAACAAACTTGAATGGCGTTTGGGAACTTAGGTTGATCATCAGTAGTGTGCAGCAGGCACAAAATAGTCTGTAAAATGACTGCTTTGAATTAGAACACTTATGAAAGCTTAAGGCTGATTAATTGCTACTATATTCAAAGACTTTTGAGATATATTTCTTGGAGCTGTGGACCAGAATAGAATAGTAAACAGATTAATTAACAATAATGTTTTTGTTTCCACAGGACCAAACATAGTAAGTGAATTCTACATGAACAAAGACTCTTCCCAGAAGAAATGGTGTTGCAAGATTTTAGTCAGGGACGCTGCTTTTGGCCAATGCCCAGACGTCTGCCATCATGAAGTTAGAAGAAGAAAAGCGCTATGGAGTACCAAACAGAAATTGACCTATGAGGGAACTTACAGACTTTTCTTTCCCGTAACACTGCTCCAGGCTTAGAAAGCCCCTGCATTATTTTGAAGTGGTGGGGCTCTGTTAATCAGATAATCCAAGTTTTTTGGAAACTTCCTTTTGAAGGATGTTCTGACTCCAAGAATACAGACTTTTTCCAACTTTCAGTGAACGGTGTTATAAATGGGGTTTGATTGGCACCCTGTCAGAATTTCATGATTTTTTTTTCCACCCACCATTTCTTTTCAGACCCTGATATGGCCATAGTGAAGGATTTCCCATTAGCAAGACCAGAGGGTATGAGGTAAAGGAGAGTAAATATTGCCCTTTTTCTGAAGCCTGGTCACATTTAATCTAAACACAATAAACGAGAGTGAAAAAAATTGTTATAGATTCAAAACAATGCATCCTTTCCAAATCCATGTTGGAATACTTAGAATATTGATACACTCAGATTGTTTTTTAACTCATTTGTTCTTTTATCCTGATATCCATTGTCTCACATGTGGTGAATAAACAATCATTTATCACTTGCATATATATATATATATATATATATGCAATTCTTTGTGCTAAGGAGAGAACCAGATTTGCTCTTTACATCAGGGATCATGCTGCTTTTCTTGAATGGTACTTTTAAAGATATGGATTTTGTTAGCTTTATGACAAATGTATTGAAACATAATGGACCATACTCTGAATGTTGGAAGATTGCCTTTTTCAAATGATTTTGTGTGCATTCGATTAGTGATTGTTGGCCTATAGTCAAGTAATACTTGACCTATGCTAATGTCTTGATTTCCTCAATAGCAAAATAAAATGAATAATTTACAGAATTTTCTTACTTTATAGGAATATTTGAGGGATTATGAGAAAGGTGACTTGTGCTCTTTTGAAGAATTAATACATGTTTTGACAAATTGTTAAGTCACATTATTCAGATGAGAAAATAATAGCAATAAATCTTCATGTAAATATTTCATACCGTAGACATTTTAATTGTAGCAGTAAAGTGCCTGTTCAAGAGTGACTATGTGTCCATTGTATGAAGTTGCTTTTATGCAAAGAAACTGTACTTCATACTACTGAACAAGTAATTTAATATTTTAGCCTCAATGGCTTAAAAAGTAAATAAAAACACAGTCATATTTAAATTATTAAATAATAAACAATTAACTATAGATATAGACATTCTTTTTATATTTATGTGGACTTTCTATTTTTTCTTAGGCCAATATCTTGGAACAAAACAATAGCAATCTAGAATACTTACACTACATCATCTTTAAATTGATATTTGAAAATGTATTAGCTTTTTCCAGTTTAATGGAAAACAAAATGATTATTTAACTTCCCCAAAATCAGAATGTGATTTAAAGATTCAAAATGGGTCTCCTGAAATCTCCACTCATTAAATGATCAAAGTGGTAATTTGATGAGGTTGTACACCATTTACATTACCTTGAAAGTCCTGGATTCTTTCTTTTATGATAATTTAAATGCCTGGTGCCTCCATATGTAGTCAAATGCTCTTCTGTAGATACACTATGTTTTTAAGATAAGAAACCCCATGCTATGGCAACAATTTGAATGAAGAATAAAAAAAAATTGCTTGCTATAGTTGTCACTAGTTTCCTCTTACATAAATAAATATCTAAATCATAACATTTTAAGCTACAACAGCACTTTTGAAAGTTCAAATTCTCTTGATCTATAAAAGTAATTTATGACTGCACAGTAGGCAAAACAAAGGTTACCAATCCATGGCCCAAATTATTAAATAGAAAAGACCAAGGTGGGCATAATTATTTTTACATTTCTGACAGATGCAATTTTTCACACATTTGTGCTTAACTGAATGAGGGAAGGGGTAGGTGAAGTGGATTGTCACTGAGACGTAGGTACACTTGGAGAAATTGCTTGGTGGGATGCAGGAATGAGTTTTGATCTTTCACATATAGCTCTCTATATTGAAAATCCAATATGTAGTATATACACTGAGTGGCCAGATTATTATGACCACCCCATCAGTACTTCACTGGGCCACCTTTCGCCTTCAATACTGCGGCGATTCTTCTTGGCATTGACTCCATGAGATGTTGAAAGGTGATGCGAGGAATCTGACACCATGCCTGATGAATAGCACTGTCCAGTTCTGTGAGATTTGATGGTTGTGGAACCAGCTGCCTGATGGCTCTTTTAACTTCGTCCCACGAATGCACAATTGGATTGAGATCTGGTGATTGTAGGGGCCACCTAAGCAAGGTAAAGTCTCCCTCATGTTCTTGAAACCACTCCTGCACAATACGAGCACCATGGCATGGCGCATTGTCTTGTTGGAAGAAGCCATCTCCATTGGGATACGCCATCAACATGATAGGATGAACTTAATCAGCAACGATACTTAGGTATGTTTTGCTATTCAGATGTTGTTCCACACAAATTAAAGGGCCCAAATCATTCCAGGAAAACATGCCCCAAACCATAACACTGCCCCCACCAGCTTGAAGGGTTGTACTCATGCATGTGGGGTGCATGCTTTCATCCTGTTTCCGCGAAATTCTCACTCTGCCATCTGCATGATGCAACTGGAAATGTGGTTCATCGGACCACATGACTTTTTTCCAGTGCTCGACTGTCCAATCCTTTTGTTCCTGTGCGAATTGGAGACATTTTATCTTGGTAACTGCAGACAGCAAAGGTGTTCAAACAGACCTTCGGCTTCCATATCTCATACGATGCAGTGTACGGCTAATTTGCCTACAAACTTCAGGTGGTCATAATAATCTGGCCACTCAGTGTAAATGGAAAAACGAACCTGCTCTGCTTGTTTTTACTTAAAATTATATTTGGTCATGTAACTGAAGCTTGAATATTTATTCCAAAATGTAGTTTTCAATGAGGAGTCGTTCATAGTTTGCAGGTTACTTCTATTCTCTGTCCTCCATTTTCAGCATCCATAAAGGAAGCAGGCTGGATTGTACCCTGTTGAAGGTCTTTCCAGATGTAAAATTCTGTATTTTTATTAGAATAAAGTTTGGATGAATTGATGAAGAGATACATATGTGATAAAGGACTATAATAAAATATTAAGTTTTAAACATTCATGATTAAATGTTGGAAAATATAATTTTGATGAATAATAATCTACAATGGATGCTGATATATAAAAATGAACACATATTTTCACAGTATTTAGTATTTATATTGACATTTGAAATGTAATTGAATTTTTTAGCTTTATTGTATGCATGTAGTTGAGAAAGAACTTCTAAGCTCAGAAAACTGATTAGTGGAAGAAATTTTTAACAGCCCTTGATTGGTGGAATTAAAGTTCAAATTAAACATTAACATATATTTCCCCTTCATGAAGTAGTCATTTCTACTTTGGACATGTATTAAATGTGCACAGCAGCACAATAATGACACCATAAATTTTTTTATCACTTTACAAAGTTGTTTCACATATGCTGCCTCATTTAATTAATAAAACAAAAGTAAAGAAAGGTAGACAGAAAATCTTACCTGTATATTAGCAATGAGGCCTCTTGAGACAGAGGAGTATTTTGACTTACCCAAGGAAATATTATGACTTAACAGAATCAATAAAAATAAAACAGGTATGGGCCCAGATTGTCTATGCCCTACTGAAAAGGTGGGGTCTCTGAAAGAAAACAAGATACAGATTTTACTTATAAGCAACTAGCAATCAAATTGGTGAGCTAAGATTTTTATGAAGTGGCTAGAAAATAAATAAAAACACGAGCAAATGTTACTGTGCTTATGTAAAAACATATTTACAGTAAAAAAAGTTCAAATTATGAGGAAATATTGCTGTTACTTTCTTTTTTAAAATATACTTTTATTGATTTCAAAGAGGAAGGGAGAGGGAGAAAGTTAGAAACATCAATAATGAGAGAAAATCATAGATCGGCTGCCTTCTGCATGCCCCACATTGGGGATTAAGCCCGCAATCCTGGCATGTGCGCTGAGCAGGTATCAAACCATGACCTCTGGTACATAGGTTAATGCTCGACCACTGAGCCATGCCTGCCAAGTGGTGTTACTTTCATACGACCAGGCCTAGACTTTAAGATGCTTGGGTCAATTCTGAGAATTTTTTATAAAAGTTTTAGGCTTTATCAGTATTTTTCCAATCCTCCAGCATATCTAAACTAATGAAAGGGTAATATGCCAATTAGACCTGGAGATTTTCTGGGAGACCTTTTGGACGTCCTTCCGGACAAAGCCATGATGGTGGGGCTGAGGCAGAGGCGGTTAGGGGTGATCAGGTCGGCAGGGGAGGGCAAGCTGGCCGGCTGGGGATGGCAGTTGGGGGCAAGCAGGCTGGCAGGGGAGGGCAGGTGAGGGTGAGCAGGCCAGCAGTGGGGCACTTGGAAGCGAGCAGGCCAGCAGGGGGGCGAGCAGTTGGGGGCAATCAGTCCAGCAGGGCTGGGCAGTTAGGGTTGACCAGGCTGGCAGGCAGAGTGGTTAGGGGCGATCAGGCAGGCAGGCAGGTGAGAAGTTAGGAGCCAGTGGTCCCGGATTGTGAGAGGGATGTCCGACTGCCGGCAGTTGGACATCCCCCGAGGGGTCCCAGATTGCAGAGGGTGCAGGCCAGGCTGAGGGACACTCCCCCCCATGCATGAATTTTGTGCACCAGGCCACTAGTAGTATAATAATATGATAATTACTTTAATCTTCAAAAAAGTGAATCTTTTCATGGTTCACTTATAAACTTGACTACTCACCCCCACCCCAAACCCATTTGTACTTAGGACTACATAATAAAAGTTCATAAATTGACTATTATGTAAAAGTTCATGGTCCATCACCATGACTTCAATCTGGTCAAACTATACTTGAAAGCAACATCCCTATAACTGTATCTGTACCAGTATAGTATAAATATTTACATGTTTACAGTGTCTTTAAACAATGCAAAGCTATAATAACAGAATCTAGACAAAACAAAGAAAAAAATTTCAAACATACAACAAAATGTGGTTTTGGATTAAGGAAATTAAATTACATGGTTTGAGTTTATTTTCCTGTGTTGATACAACCCAAAATTGTCAAAACATAACTTCAATAAAATATGTTTTTCCATCGTGTACTTTCATGAAAAAGGTACAAATAGAAAAATAATAAAATAAGATCTAAAGTGTGACAAAATAAATCATAATATCGATTCCAATTGTTTTGTTAAGATATTATTATAATAAATTTTGTTAAAAAATAAGGTAAGGTAGATTTTTCTCTGATGCTTGCATGCAGATTTGATTTTAATAGTCAACTATCTACTTTTTTGCCCTTGGTCAAAATAGCAGGACATGTGATTCTATCTGAACAAACATGGTACACAATCTATACAATAAAGCAAAGTCTAGATGAATCATATGTAATTATAGATCATTAACACAATATTTAACATGAAGAAATTATTTAGAATATGACAATAAAAATTCCTTTAAAATCAAAAGACACATTCAGGCTCTAAAAATGCCATTCCACATTTAAGGAACAGCAATACTGTATAAAGTCACTGGAGATTTTTCTTTCCTGCTAATCTCTTCTCTAATCCGTGGCAGGGGTAGGATGTCAGCACCTTAAAAATCTTAGGTAAAGGCATTAGTTTTCTCATTCCCAATCACTTTAATTGAATGTGCAGTGTGTGTACAGAACTGTAATTCTGTCCAGAGGTTGCTTGTCAAGCCATGTTTTTATTGTAATTACCTGATTTGTTCAGCTTTAATCGTATTTACTTTTGAAGGTCAGCTGTCCTGCTCAGACATGGTTAGTTAAAGTAGGGGAAAATGTGTAACACCCACAGGCAGAAAGCCTAAAAAAAAAGAAATAAGGTCAGGAGTATAGTCTTCCCATTTGGACAAAAAATAAAGTAAAATTGTCACCTACAAATTACTGTAAATCGACAGATTATGTTATTTTCTTTTACTTCATTACACTTCATATTCACTTTTTCCATTTGATACTAACTTATAACTTTGCAGGAAGATGTATAATTCTCCATTGATAATGTAGTTATTTTATTCTTGTTGGATTCCAATGATGATGAATTATTCACAATTGACATGTAGGACATAAAGTTGAGAAAATGGACTGCACATCTCCTCTTCCTAGTTTCCACTTACAAAACTTATTTTAAGTCAATTTTCTATCATATTTCTATATATGAAAATATTCCCAAATTCATACTACTGGCACTTGATTAAACTTCGGTAGGAAAGAGGAATTTTAATATTATGACTCAACCTTACCCCACATATCTTTGAGATTATTATCATAATCATTTAACATCAATTACAAATATGAGGTGATAGATATTAACTAAACTTATTTTGGTAATCATGTCACAATATGCACAGGCTAAGTCATTATGATGGACACCTTAAACTTATACAGTGCTATAGGTCAATTATCTGTATATATAAAAGCCTAATATGCTAAGTGTCCGACCAATTGGTTGACTGTTCGGTCGACATCTCGACCAGTCGCTATGATGTGCACTGATCACCAGGGGGCAGATGCTCCGACCGGTAGGTTAGCTTGCTGCTGTGGTCCTGCTGATGAGGACTGGGCGAGACCAGTGGGACATGCCCTGGAGCCCTCCTACAGTCCCTCCCCAGTGAGCCAACCTCCTGCAGTCCCTCCCTGGCCAGCCAGCCCCCCATTGGCCCCAATTGGAACTGGGCCAGATGGCCCTGATCAGCCCCAATCACCAGCCAGGCCGAGGGACTCCACCCAAGCATGAATTCATGCACCAGGCTTCTAGTAGTAAGATAAAGGTATTAGTATTACAGAAAAAAATATAACCAATATATAAGAACCTGTAGTAGGATCTGATGGGTAATATCTAAGACAACTGGACACTTTTGTACAAGGCAACTAAGAGAGAGCTTACAGAATTATAGTCTAAAGGGGAAACATTGATTATCAACACACTAGCCACCATGATATTCAGTTGTCTGTTGCTATATAACAAACAACTCCCAAATTTAGTGGTTAAAACATCAACAACTGTTTTATTATATATTTTATATTTTGGAAAGTTGATTGGGCTCCTGGAGATGGCTGTGGTTCTCTAATGCATTTGCAGCCTGAAAATGACTGGGGCTAGAGCTGTTTCTCAGTCAGATGTCTGGGACCTCATCTAGGGCTGTCATCAAGAAAACCTACATACACATCGCATCTACATATGACCTGGCTTCCTAACATGTTCCCTGAAATTGTATTGTCTTTTATGACCTAGCCTTGGACACAGCATCAGAGTATCACTTCTCCTACAGTTACAGTCTGACACTTACAGTAAAATAAACAAGACCCCCATCCGCCTTCTCTAGAGGAGGAGTATTAATATCACACTGAAGAAGAGCATGTGGGTTGCAGCCATCTTGGATAACATAAACTATTGCCATACCAAGCTCTGAAGTTGATCAGGATTGTAGTTTAAGGTAACTTCCTATCAGATAGTCCAAGTGAGCATTGATTAAAGGCTACAGGAGGTACTTTCATAGCTGATAAAAGAGTTACATTGTTCAATAAATTTTGGGGGGATTATATATGAATATTTTAACCTTACTAAGGACTTACTTGTAGTTCTATTTCTTTTTGTAATTATGATAGATTTTGCTTTATTTATTTTGATGCTACATTATTAGATACATATAGACCCTTATAGGAAGGTATTCTATCTGCTTAGTATTTTCTTCCTTTATTCATATTAACTCATTTTACCTTAAAGTCTTTTAGTCTGATATTAATAATTGCTATGGTAGTTTATCTTCTATTAGAATTTTCTTGTTTTAACATATTTTATTTCTTTTATTTCAAATATTTTATGTAGTTCTGTTTTATGTGTGTCTCTTTCAAGAACATAGAACTGGATTTGTTGATTTAAGTACTTTTTAAAATTCAAGCTAATATTCACTTTCTTAACTAGTGAATTTAGCTCTTTTTTATTTATTGTAATTATGTTGCATTTAAACTTATATTTACTATTTTTTCTGCTTGGTAATTTTTTTATTAATTTTTCCCCCACCCTAGTTCAGACCCTATTTTTTATAGCACAAAATATGAAACATAGCCTGCTTGAATTTTTATTTATCACATTCTTAATTAGTAGTATTAATCAAAAGTTTAATGTTGCTTTCTTTACTTCAATATTTATATTTAAATGCAAGTAGTTCTATTAATTTATTAAAATGTAAATTTCTGAATTTACTATTTTATTCTATTTTTTTCTTCTTTTCTATAATTTTATGCCTATTAATTCTTATTAAAGAACATTCTGCAGCAATTCTTTCACTGGTAAAATACCTTAGTATCTTAGTGTTACTATATACTAGTATGAATTCCTTTATTTTATACTGAACCTTGCAGAATAGCTTGAGTATATATTTCTAGACTGATATTTATGTTTTCCTTAGCAATTTAAGATATTTTCCATTGTTTTCTGGCATCCATTTTTGCTTGTGTAATGTCTTTCAAAAGTCTCATAATTATCTTTGAATAAAATCTTTCTTTCCTCTCTAATGACTTTTAATGTTTTTTCTCAACATTTTATTATTTTAACACCAAATGTTTAGAGGTGGATTTATTTTTATTCAAACTATTTGATACTCAAAATGTTCTTACCACCTGAGAATTCAAAGCTTTCATCAATTCTGAAAAAAATTTTCACCTACTATAGCTAAAACTAGAGGCCCAGTGCACAGATTCATACACCGGTGGGGTCTGTTGGCCTGGCCTGCACCCTCTCCCAATCTGGGACCACTCAGGGGGATTTCAGACTGCCGGTTATGGCACGATCCCTACACACAGGCCGAGGGACCCCACCGGTGCATCGGGCCTCTAGTATGCATATACTAGTAAGATCTTTGGTTAATCTCTTCCAGCCCTCCCACCTCTCCCCTTCCCTCTGAGATTCATCAGTCTGTTCCATGTTTCCATGCCTGTGCATTGAGCATCTGCCCCCTGTTGGTCAGTGAGCATCAAAGCTACTGGTCCAATGGTCACTTAGGCTTTTATATACATATATAGATTATTGATAATCTGATGATTTTCATCCCATTTGACAGCATCAAAGTTAAGATCACAGATTCTGAATTCTGATAACCATGTTCACTTCTGCCATTTTCTGCTTGTAAATTGTAGTTTTCTCATATTCTAATAGACTATTGTTCCTAGGTCATTGGTATGTTCCTATTAAAAACTATTTTTGAATAAACATTTCCTATGGGATAAAACCCAACTAACTCTTGATCGTGCATTCAAGACCCTATAAAGAATCTGGCCTAAAACTCATAAATCTAACTTTCCACTAATCTAATGCTCAGGATTTTGGTTCAAGTCAGATCAATCAACTCATTAACTTCTGAATTTATTATATGCTTTTCCAATGACACACATTTTTGAAAGTTGTTTTCTCTTCACTGAAATACTTTACTTTATTTATAGCTATCCTATCCATTTTCCCCAGCCTGGAAGGATCTACCCCTTTTCTATGAAGAAAACACAAGTAATTTCTGCCTATTTGGAATTCTTTTGAGACTTGTGTGTTGTTATAGAATGAATACATAATGTGTAGTGTTGAAATTTAGAGATTGTAGAGCCAGATTAGGAAATGTAATATCCCAAAAAGTTACCTCAGTGTGCTTCACTTTCCAGATCTGTAAGATAATGTTAAGTAAAGTACCTCATATAGTTATTGTGAGAGTTGACAAGTCAATGTAGTAAAAGTCTCAAAATAGCGATTAGCATGTAGTACACACTATTTACCATTGGTATGTTTTCTAATACATTTAATACATTGGAAATTCTCGTCTGCCACATTTTGAGGTGAACGTTTCTCCTCCAATTTGAAGATCCTTTTTTCTTTTTGTAAATTTAGTTTTATTTTTCCATCACCATTTATCCCTCTATGCCCTCTTCCACTTCCACCTACCCCTCTCTCAAACCCCAGCAATCACCACACTGTTGTCCATGTCCATGAGTTCTCTCTTTTTCTTTTATTCTTCTTCTCAATTCCCCTGCCCCTCTCCCCCACACTCCACACCACCGGAGCTGTCTGCCCATTTTCTATCTATAAGTCTGTCTCTATTTTGCTTAGTAGTTCAGTTTGTTCATGAAATTCCATATATGAGTGAAACCATGTGGTACTTATCTTTCTCTACTTGCCTTATTTCACTTAGCATAATGTTCTCCAGGTCAATCTGATCCATGCTGTTGCAAAGGGTAAAATTTTCTTCCTTTTTGTGGCAGAGTAGTATTCCATAGTTATTTTATCTACTCATTTATTGATGGACATTTGTGCTGCTTCCAAATCTTGACTATTGTAAATAAAGCTGCAATTAACATATGGGTTTAGGTTTCAGGTTTCTTCAGATAAATTCCATTTTTAATTTTTTGAGATAATTCCATACTGCTTTCCACAGTGGCTACACCAATCTGCATTCCCACCAACTATGCACAAGAATTCCCTTTTCTCTACATCTTCCCCTAAACTTGTTGTTTGTTGATTTATTCATGATAGCCATTCTGAAAGGTGTGAGGTGATATCTCATTGTGGTTTTAATTTTCATTTTTCTGATGGTTAGTGATGTTGAGCACCTTTTATATGTCTACTAGAGGCCCGGTGCATGAAATTCAGCAGTCGGACATCCCTCTCGCAATCTGGGACCGCTGGCTCCTAATCGCTCACCTGCCTACCTGCCTGATCATCCCTGACCACTCTGCGTGCCTGCCTGGTCGCCCCTAACTGCCCTCCCCTGCTGACCTGATTGCCTCTAACTGCTCTCGCCTGCTGGCCTGGTCACCCCTTACCACCTCTGCCTCGGCCCCTGCCACTGTAGCTTTGTCCAGAAGGACATCTGGAAGGATGTCCAGTCTAATTAGCATATTGCTCTTTTATTAGTAAAGATTGGCCATCTGTATGTCCTCTTTGGATAAGTGTCTATTCAGGTCTTTTGCCCATTTTTTAATTGTATTGTTTGATATTTTGGTGTTGAGTTTTATAAGTTCTTTATAAATTTTGGATATTAACTCCTTATCTGATGTATCATTAGTGAATATGTTCTACATTCAGTGAATTTTTTCATTTTGTTATTTATTTCCTTTGCTGTTCAAAAACTCTTTAGTTTGATGTAGTCCCATTTCTTTATTTTTGCTTTTGTTTCCCTTGCCCCAGGAGATATATCAGAAAAAATATTGCTGAGAAATCTTTGATATTTTACTGCCTATGTTTTCTTCTAGGATTTCTATGGCTTTGAGTCTAACATTTAAGTTTTTAATCCATTTTTAGTTTATTCTTGTGTGTGGTGTAAAAGGTGGAATACTTTTATTTATTTTTTTTTGCATGTTATCTGCCCAATTTTCCCGACACCATTTATTGAATAGACTGTCTTTAGTCCATTGTATGTTTTTGCCTCTTTTGTCAAATATTAATTGACTATGAAGGTGTGGACTTATTTTTGGGCTCTCTATTCTGTCCCATTGATTTGTACATCTTTTTTTATGCCAGTACCATGTTATTTGTACTACTATGGCCTTGTAGTATAGTTTGGTATCAGGTAGCATGATTCCTCCAACTTTCTCCTTTTTCTCAAGATCACTGCTGCTATTCAGGGTCTTTTGTGATTCCATATAAATTTTGAAACAATTGTTCTAGTTCTGTGAATTATGTTAATTGTATCTTGATAGGAATTTCATTGAATCTGTAGATTGCATTGGGTAGTATGGACATCTTAATGATGCTAATTCTTCCTATCCATGAACGATGCATATGCTTCCACTGATTTTATCTTCTTCAATTTCTTTCTGCAGCATTCTATAATTTTCCAAGTACAGGTGTTTTACATCCTTGGTTAAATTCATTCCTAGGTATTTCATTTTTTAAAAAACAAACAATTGTGAATGGGATTTTTTTTAAGTGTCCCTTTTTGATAGTTCTTTATTGGTGTATAAAAATGCAACTGATCATTTTTTCATATGTTTCTTGACCTTCTGTATGTCTGTGTTAGAGAAGTGTCCATTTAAATCTTTTGACCTTTTTTGATTGGATTGTTTATCTTCCTTTTGTTAAGTTTTATGAGTTCCCTATAAATTTTGGAGATTAAACTCTTATCGGATGTAATATTAGCAAATATGTTCTCCCATTCAGTGGGCTCTCTTGTTGTTTTGTTGATTATTTCTTTTGCTGTGTAGGAGCTTTTTATTTTTATGTAGTCCCATTTGTTTATTTTTTCCTCAGTTTTCATTGTCCTAGGAGATGTGTCAGTAAAGATATTGCTACAAGATATGTCTGATATTTTGCTACCTATGGATTCTTCTAAGATTTTTATAGTTTCCTGTCTTACATTTAAGTCTTTTATCCATTTTGAGTTTATTTTTGTGTATGATATAAGTTGGTGGTCTGGTTTCATTTTTTTTTGCATGTATCTGTCCCATTTTCCCAACACCAGGTCCATGGATGGACCTGCAGAACACTATGCTAAGCAAAATAAGCCAGTCAGAGAAAGATAAATATCACATGATCTTACTCATTTGTGGAATATAATGAACAGCATAAACTGATGAACAAAAATAGATCCAGAGACATAGAAGCATGAATAGACTGACAAACCTCAAAGGGAAGGAATGAGTGGGTAGTAAAAGATCAACCAAAGGACTTGTATGTATGCATATAAGCATAACCAATGGACACAGATAGTAGGGGGGAGAGGGTATGTGCTGGGGGGCTGGAGCAGGTGGGGAGGAGTCAATGGGGGGAACAGGAGGCATATGTAATACTTTAAATAATAAAGAATTTAAATAAAAAATGCAACTGATTTCTGGGTATTTATTTTGTATCCTGCTACTTTACTGAATTCATTTATCAGTTCCATCAGTTTTTTGGTGTAATCTTTAAGGTACTCTATATACAATATTGTGTCATCTGCAAATAATGATAGTTTTACTTCTTCCTTTCCAATTTGGATGATTTTTATTCCTTCTTCTTGCCTGATTGCTGTGGCTAGAACTTCTAGTACTGTGTTGAACATGAGTGGTGAAAGTGGTATTCCTGTATTATTTCCAATCTTAACTTAAGGGAAACACTTGTAGTTTTTGTCCATTGAGTATAATGTTTGTTATGGGTTTCTCAAGGATTATTTTTAAGTAGAGGGAACTCAGTTGGTTATAATTCCAGGCCTCTCTGATTTTCTTGACTCATTTTGTCCTTGGGAGTTTGAGCTGACTCCCAGATGTTGCTCCTGGGGCCCAGGTTGCCACAGAAAACAAACATATTGTTTTTTTCCCTCTTGAGGCAGTTTCAGCACCTATAGAGGGGTGGGATACATGGGGAGGCCAGACTGATTACTATTAACATAACTAGATGGATAAATCCAACAGATACTGAATTACACGTATATAGTCCATTTGGCTTTTATATGCATGTTTTCTAGCTTAATCTTTATCAGTAATAAAGTTTATTTCTGGAATACATGTGCCATATTTTTTGCATTCAGACATAGCAGATGATAGGAGTACTCCTTGCAGGCTTTGCCACCTCAGTATCTCAATTTCAGTACATGCTAAAGATTTGCTAGAGCCAATGATAACTGTTGGTGTTCAATACTAGATAAGAAATATCAAATATACTTAAATAAATTTAAAAGTCCTTCCTGAAAAGATAAGTATTACTTTATAGAGCTCATTATCAGCATATTTAACTACATTGAAAAGAGAAACCTTCATGTGGTATTGGGCAGCAATTTATAAGACTTTAGCGACATATAAATGATAGCATTGTTGATTATTTAAAACTTCTATCCTCTAGTAAAATATGATTGCTTAACTTATTCTCTTCTTGGCATCTAAATTACATCTTTCCAACTTTGGCATTTTTCTCTGAGAGGGAATAATCCTGGGATATTATTAAATGAGATGTCAACTTGATCTAGCACTGGCTGAACTGACTGAAATAGGTATTGAAGTACTTCCACTATGAGTTAGCACAGAGTCAAATGAACTATACACCTGAGTTACTGGCCAACTATTTTTAATTATAAACTGTTGTAGAACCAATTCTACAATGTATCACATTCATTGCATTCACTTTTCTTATATCATTGTATAATAAAGAGTATCAAAATAATTTAGACATTTACTTCTTTGTTTTGCTGAAGCAAATCTTCATGGTCAAAACTGACAAAACTTTAAGAATCTTGGGCTAGTGTTTTGATTTTTCAAAAATATTTTAGACATAAAGAATTTAGTATTGTCAATATTTTTAATTTAGTTTTCAGCAACTACAGAAGAAAATGACTTATATATCACTTGATGGCATGGGAAACTTTTGACTTCGGACATGGCTGTAAGAAATGGAAACAGTCAAGGCTCTGTGTCTCTGCCCAAGCTGTTTCCTTGCTTGAATACACCTTTCCTCTTCATCCACTTGGGGGATAGCTACAAGTTTTTGAATATTTGTCATTCTGAGGCCTTTCCTGAACCCCCCCTTGCTATTCCTGGTAAAATTAGATTGCATTCTTCTTTCTACCACTAGTACTTTTTCCATTTGTCTACCATTGCACGTCATTATTACAAATAACATGCCTCATCTCTCCTACTAAATGCTAAGCTCAAGAGCAAGAGTTTTATTTTCTTATTTCAGTGTTTACAACACCTATCACTCACAGTGCCTGGCCTACAATTCCGTGGTTAATGAGTGAGTAAATGATTAGATGGGTGGTGGGTGGAATGACAGTATTTGTTAATAAATATATAGCAGCCTACTGTCCCCAGCACCATTCCAAACCCTCACTCCCTCATACTAAGAGAAATTTTAACTAAATAATTAAATAATTGCCAAAATAATAGAAATTCTTTCTTTCCTGTAAAGAATCTTTATTAAGCTTATACTTGACTATAAAAGACTATTTTAGGAGCTAATGAAGTCTTGAAGTATGTGTAAGCTGAATCAATCTTTTGATAGATCTCAAACCAATTTATTTTTGCATAAGCCAGCATTAGTATATATTTTAAAAATCTGTGTCCAGATTAATATATTTAGCTTTTCTTAACACTACTAACAATCATCAGATCACAAGTTGGTAAAAAGCTTATATATGTATGCTTTTCTCTGATATAAAATTGAATCCACAAGCTGCATTGCTTTCTTTTTGCACTGTCAATTGAAATATTTTTTGCTAGATTATATTAAGATAGCATAGTTAGTATAGTATTTTGAATTTTTTTATTATGTCCCCAATGCAAATAATGTTGGATTTCACAAATGTGCTTTTTAATGAGTGTTCTTTTATAAAATATAAGTCTATAATTGAAAAATAATAAGATCCTACCAGAATTATTCAGTTTAAGATGGTGGTTTTATGTTTGCTTGCTTGAAGGATAGAAGAAAAGGACTAAAGCAAGAGCCTGATTACTATATAGGAAAATTCTCATGGACAGACACCTATAATCTTACTTTGGCCAGCACATGTTGGGATTCATCATCTTGCTCATACTCTTTAAATTCAGTAAATAATTCAATGATTTTTTCCTTGTACCAATGTAGAGGATTCTGTTGGTCTCCACAATCTGTTCCAACCAAATGAGCACAAGCTGTCACTCTCTGCCTTGCTTCCATCCACAGTGTAATCTACACTGTTTCCTATACTGTCCTCACCAAACCCTCCTTACCTAAATATAGAAGACACTAGGGGCCCTGTGCACAAAAATTCGTGCACTCAGGGGGGTCCCTCAGCCTGGCCTGCACCCTCTCACAATCTGGGACCCCTCGGGTAGGGTCCCTAGGCCTGGCCTGAGATCAGGGCCTATTGGGGCTTTCCTTCCCCAGGCTGCAGGCAGCTGGCCCCAACCCCCGCCACTGCCACTGTTTGCCATCTGTGCAGCACTGCCCCCACTCCCCTGCCACCAGTGGCCTCCCTCTGCAGGCAACAGGCTGGGGTGCAATGGCTTGGCTGGCCTGGGCCTCCCTCTTTCTTTGTTGGGGGGTGGGTCCAGCCCTGCAAGGGGTAGTCTGCCTACCTGATCACCCCTAACCACTGGTCTGCCTACCTGATCACCCCTAACTGCTGGTCTGCCTACCTGATCACCCCTAAACACTCTGCCTGCCCTGCCTGATTGCCCCTAACCATGTGTTTGGGGGCAGGGCCAGCCCAGTGAGGGGCTGTCTGCCTACCTGATCTCCCCTAACAGCTTGCCTGCCTACTTGATCACCCCTAACCACTGGCCTGCCTACCTGATCTCCCCTAACCACTTGCCTGCCTACCTGATCACCCCTAACCCCTCTGCCTGCCTGCCTGATTGCCCCTACCTGCTTGCTTGGGGGCGGGGCTGTCTGCCTACCTGATCTCCCCTAACCACTTGCCTGGCTACCTGATCACCCCTAACCCCTCTGCCTGCCTGCCTGATTGCCCCATACCACTTGCTTGGGTGTGGGGCCAGCACTGACTTCCGGTTGGTCAGCGTCCTGTTGTTACTGGTTGTTACGACCCAGGGTTTTTATATATTAGGATGCTTTTGCAAGTCTAATGTTTACAATATTCACATCCTGTTAAACTTATTAACATTTTAAAACACCAGTATGTAGCAATATTTAAATTAGTATTAAGTTGAACCATCCAAAATATGTTTGCGTCTATTTAACATGTAAACATTATTAAGCATAATGTATGTCATAAGCTGTGGTCAATGGGAAATCTTCATTGATAATAATTTGCTAATCTACTGGGTATCATTTTGGAAAGAAATTTCAAAACAATACTTTTAATATTTTGCGCAAACTTAAGTGTACCGAAACTTTTAAAATATCTAGCAAATATTTTTTAAATTAAGTAACACCAAATAAACCATCTTTATACATGAATTATAGGTTTGACAGTTTAAAAATCCTTCAACTTTTATATCTTATTACACTATTTGGAGTTAATTTTAACTGATACATAGTTTCTGCTTTAACATGATGACATTTCCCATTGGCATTATTATTTCTAAACTCTTACACTCTCTGTTAAATACTGAAGCCAACATTATTTGCAGCAACTATTGCACTTCCCTTGGGGATTTGTTTGTAAGTCCTTCTCCTTATCAACTCTCTATTCTAATTTGATCTTATTAATTTCACTCTTAAGTCAAATGATTTGGCAAAGGAAGAAATTTGGGGATAAGATTTAAATGGTAATAACAAATATTTTGAAATATTTGAAAGTCAAGACTTTTTAGTCATTTTTTCCAAATGTGTAAAACAAGCAAACACACTTAACAAAACACAACAGTAAAAAGTCATTGTACTAAACAGAGACAGTCAACAGCTGGTAGAAAATTGAATTGAACTTTGTCAAGAGACAATAAAAAAGGAAATTAAAGGCTTCATATTGCTTACAGTAGGCCAGCGTAAATCCACTGCTTTTGGAGGTCATTAAAACATCTCGAACAATTTCCCAAAGATTTTTGGATCAAGAGGCTCAAAAGAAGATTTTGCCAAGCACTACTTTCCTTTCATTGTATTTCATGAGAAATTTAATCCACATGTTTCTGATTCATTTATATTTAAGTCATCAAACAGTTCTTGTGCAAGAGCTATTTGATTTCTAAGAAATCATTTGAGCTCTTTATGGAAGTCTGCTCATTTCTTTGAAGTAAGTTTTGCATAACTGAAAATACTTGACTTGATGTTCTAAACTGAGCTTTTAAGTTTTTGCACAATCATAGAACCTTAGATTTTTAGAATAGATATTAAATGTAGTCTATTCCAACATCCAACCAAAATAGAACATATCTTACTAATCTTTGGCAGATAAAAATGTTGGTTCTTTTTTGATCATTTTCAGTGATAGGGAATTCATTACTTTAGAAGAAATCTTATCAAGCCTCATCCTCTCCTTTCTCCTGTCACAATCATTTGGCATTCATAATATAAGGCTAAATATGGTTACATGTGTGTATGTGTGTGTGTGTGTGTGTGTGTGTGTGTGTGTTATGACTTAACCACTTCCTTGAGTGGTTTCTGTTACCTTATCTTTATTTTGATAATTTGGAAATTTACCTGATCTTGAGAAACTATCTTAAGTTTAAATATTAGTTTGTTTTAAAGAAGCTTTATTTAAATTTTTTTTTATTTTATTGATTTTTTACAGAGAGGAAGGGAGAGGGATAGAGAGTTAGAAACATCGATGAAAGAGAAACATCGATCAGCTGCCTCCTGCACATACTGGGTATGTGCCCGCAACCAAGGTACATGCCCTTGACCGGAATCGAACCTGGGACCCTTCAGTCTGTAGGCCAATGCTCTATCACTGAGCCAAACTGGTCAGGGCTAATTTTTTGTTTAAATACATGATAGACCTAGACATATATTTTGCCTTAATATTTTAATTTAATCCATATAATACCCCATAAAAATACTACTGCCCCAACTTATAAATGGGGAAACTAAATTTCAGAAAATTAGTTATTTTTTGCCAAGAGCGGTTTGGCTCAGTGGATAGAGCATCAGCCTGCAGACTGGAGGGTCCCAGGTTCGATTCCGCTCAAGGGCATGTACCTTGGTTGCGGGCACATCCCCAGTAGGGGGTGTGCAGGAGGCAGCTGGTCGATGTTTCTCTCTCATTGATGTTTCTAGCTTTCTATCCCTCTCCCTTCCTCTCTGTAAAAAATCAATAAAATATATAAAAAACAAAACAATGATTCTCTCTCACCATTGCTGTTTCTATCTCTCTCTCTCAAAAAAAAAAAGAAAATTAGTTATTTTTAATGGGGGTGGTGGTCATATGACTGCCTATTTAAACCAAAATCTTATAGACTCCAAAGCCATGGCTCTTTCTCCTACATTGAACCGAATTCCAATTTTCTCATAAGGTCTTTGTCCACAAGAAACAGGTATAATAAAACAAACAGTTTATACACCTACACATTTTACTGCTTCAGAACTAATTACAGTACATATTAGGTGAAGTCACGTAAAAATACTGTTTTTGTCAGTCAAAATTATTCACTGTCTACAGTTTTTATGACCCAGTTTAACATATAGATATACTTAACTACATGTTTGCATTAAGTTTTGAGAGAAAATTTCTGGTAATGCATTTAAAGCTAAGTATAATAACACACCTGCTTATATTAAAATGAGTGTTTTTGAAAAGAGAAGAGATAGCAGACATTTGTCTAGTGTAAATACTTAAATAAATAGATACATCAGCCCAGCCAGTATAGTGTGGAGCCAGGAACCAAGAGGCCACCAGTTCAATTTTCCATCAGGGTACATGTTTGGGTTGGGGGCTCGATCCCCTGTGGGGAGGGTACAGGAGGCAGCCAATCAATGATGTTTCTCTCTCATGGATGTTTCTGTTTCTCTATGCCTCTCCCTTCCTCTCTAAAAAAAATCAATAAAACATACTTTTTTAAAAAACAGATACATCAAAGTGTAGCTACTTAAGTAAACAGATAATCAAGCTCAAGTGCAAATTAGGTAGGTGATACCAAGCTTTGGAATTATTTCTCCTTTGAATTCACTTTATTTCTTGAGAATCAATTATGTGTCAAACACTGGGTTCAGTCTTTGAGATACAGAGATGAATAAGTCACTGTTCCCTTTTCAGAAAGTTTCCAGGGTTTTTGATAAGGATTATTCTCTCACATTGTGGTTCAAGCATTTGCGTCCTGACTCCTTGGCTCTATTTCTTTCTTATTATTTTTTTTCTTTTAAGTATCTCTCAATCCTCTTAATTCTGGGGTGACCCAATAACTTTCTAGTTGAAAATGAGACTTCTCTCAGTTTTTTTTTAAATATATCTATGTGTAATATTTTTGTTTCCTGTTTCTATGGTGGCAGTAAAATCTCTTTGGCAAAAAAACATTTTTTTTATAGGTAAGCTCTTAATTCCAATTTTGAGTTCAGTATATATTATTGTTCAAATTATCTAACCTTAATAAGCAACTCTATTTTGTCTTTAGACCATATCATTTTTCATAATGAATTTTTCAAACAAAATGTCTGAGTATTAGAATATGTAAAAAAATTAGAAACAAAATATTATTCTAATTGCTATAATTACTAAAATATTAATGCTTAAAGGTAATTTAGTTAGTCTTCACCCAAAAATTATTGAGTTTCTACTTTATTAGGAACAGAAGAAAGTTACAATAGGAATTTTGAGACAATCATACATTTCAGAGACATTTTTAGGGAGAAGAATTGGATACTATGAAAGAAATTAAGCAACAATGGTATATACACATAAGTAATATATTTAAAGTGGTAGATTTAGTGGATTATTAAAATGATCATTGTAATGAAAACCAGGAATGGCTATTGTTGAAGGAAGCATAGGCTATGGCTTGGAAAAATGAGGAAGTGGATCATTTTGGTATTGTAGATAAAAATTATAGCGTGAGAGTAGTTACATTTTATAAACAATGAATGCAGATTGAAGTATTACAATAGGTTAAAATTTAAAATGTCAACAGGAATTATAGAATCAAAAACATATCATAGAAGGTGCCTTAGAGGTTACCTCATCCAGACATTATGAGTTTATAGAAAATTACTACATAAGAGATCTAGGGTTTTCCAAGTAATTTTTCATATATCTGGAACAGGGTTCCATGAGTCAGAAGTCTACACTCGCGGCTTGTTCCACTTATGTGATTTATGTTGGTTTGTTTAGGGTGTGTGGGGGGAACAGAAGCTGATGACAAACGTGAGCCTTTGAAGATTTATACTATAGTCATATTGGCTAGTGAATTGCAAGTCATTGCTCTATCTATATGAAACATCAAAATAGATATGTGAAATTCTTGAAATAAAAAGCTGTCTATGAATGAGAAAGTAATATATTACCCATTATTCTAAAAGTTTATATTAAAAAAAAATCCAAAGTGAAATTTCACAACTAAATTCACAGGGTTGTAAATGATGAGTTTAAGTGAGAATCAAAACATTTGATTGTGGCTCATACAAGTTTAGAATCCAGGCAAGAAAAAAACTAAAGCTGGGTGGAGTAAGTAAAAAGGTTGGCAATGGTTCTGTTATTGATCTTGAGTCTTAAATAGAGGTAGGATGTTGTGTGTACATAATATAATCCTAAACCAAATCAAAAGCAGTCCTATTTGTGAAACAATAATTACTATTTTTTCAATGTATGATATCAGGATTCCAGAGCTCATTAAAAACATATAGAAGGACCCATCATTATTTGAGAGCTTTGGAAAGTATTCTATACAAATATTACAACTGGTTTAGTCTTAGAGCAGGGAGTTAAAATTCGGGCAAGTTCTCACAGTATCTTAAAGCTGATATATTTTTTTTTTTACTCCACCATAAATAAAGGTAAATAAATCTTACTTGAGCAAGAAAGTCAGGTAGAGAATTATTTTTATGTATGCACTATTAAAATCCCATAGAGTAGGCTCTTCACTTATGTCTTTCTTTTCTTACAAAATGTATTCTCATGTAAAAAGTAAAATTATTTGCTTTTTAACAATTATCAAACATGTTGAAAGTTTCTCCATATTCATAGCATAAGACTGATTAGAATAATTTTTAAACTATGGAGAAAATTAAAAATTAAGATTGAGTGATTTATATTTTTATTTAGTTATTATTTACAAAATCTCAAATATAAAATCTCTCATAAAATTAGAATCCAAAGGAAAACAAAAGGGAATAAAAGGAGAAGAGGAGCACAAGTTAAAGAAGAAAATACTTTTCTTTAAAATAATCATATTCTGTTTACAATTATATTATTGGAAACATAGAGACAAAATGGGAGAAAAATCCAATTTCTAGTCTAAAATTGAAACCTTGTGCTTTATAGAGATGTAAATTGAAGCCTGAAGCCTCCTGTTAAGTCATTGTGTAGGTCTAGGAAAATACCCAGGCTCCAGAACCCAAATTCTAGGGCTCTTCCCTTATCACAGGGTTTCTGATTTCTGCATTACTAATGTTGAGTTTCTATAACAAAAGCAACAATAATAATTTGATTTGCTTTTATAAATACCATGCAGATAATTGCAACTAGATTATACCTGATGGTTTCAGATGACTTTAAAGACCAGAGGGTAATTTTAAGCTGGCATATTTGTGTACATACTTATTATTATAAGTGGTAGAAATGTTGCCAACATTTGCATACTTACTAAGCAGCTTGATGTATATTATTGCCTTCGATCCTTTCAGCAAACCTGTGAAACAGCAAAAGTAAGTGCCAGGAGGATTAAGCTTTTTTCATAAGGCTGCAGTTTTGGTAAGTAGCAAAGTTAGAATTTGAACCCCCAAAACCCCCTGGAATTCACTCCCCAATTGTTTCAGTGTTTTAGCCACAATATTGCAGGGGAAGTGTCCAGAGAGATAGAGCATAAGAACACTTAAAATTGTTTAATTATCAATATCTATATAATTTTATTACTACCATGTTGAGCATAAAGAAAAAACATCTTCCCAGTCTTTAGGCAAACACAAATACAGGAGTCATTTTTTAAAATTGAGGTACGTAATTATTAAACATAAATGTATTCACACTGCAGCCACTCAAATCTGGATACAAATACCTAATTTTTACTATCTATTAAGCATAAAAATGCCTAATTTTTACTATATAATCAGTTTCTGACCTGTACAGTAGGATCATTAAATTAATCAGGATGTAATCAGGTGAGGCTGGAATCAGATTTATTCAGGTGAGATGCCAAATGCATGGAGGTGCTTAGGCTGAGCTTGAATCTCCTAATTCTATGTTCAGTGTGACTTCCACTACAAACCCTTATCAACCTAAAAAAAACTAATATTTATACAAAATTCGTGCACAGAGAGGGAGTATCCCTCAGCCCAGCCTGCACCCTCTCCAACCTGGGACCCCTTGGGAGATGTCTGACTGCTGGTTTAGGCTGCAGGGATTGGGCCTAAACCGGCAGTCGGACATCCCTCTCACAATCCAGGACTGCTGGCTCCTAACCACTCGCCTGCCTGCCTGCCTGATTGCCCCTAATCTGCCTGCCAGCCTGATAGCCCCCTAACTGCTCCCCTGCAGGCATGATCATCCCAAACTTCCCTCCCCAGCTGGACCAATCACCTCCAACTGCCCTCCCCTGCCATCCCGATTGACCCCAACTGCCTTCCCCTGTGGGGCTGAGGGGACTGGGGACCTGAGACTAGATGAGGTGAGGTGAGGGGACTGGGGGACTCCGGTTGAATGAGGCAGGGCTGAGGGGACTGGGCCCCGCCATCTTGTGGCTGTGGGTGCTGCCATCTTGTGAGGGCATGGCAGTCAATTAGCATATTCCCTCTTTATTGGCTGTGTGCGCCACAATCTTGTGAGGGTATGATGGTAAATTAGCATATTCCCTCTTTATTAGATAGGACCAGAGGCCCAGTGCACAAAATTTGTGCATGGGGGGTTCCCCTCAGCTCAGTTTGCACCCTCTCTAATCCAGGACCCTTTGGGGGATGTCCGGCTGCTGGTTTAGGCCCGAGATTGGGCCTAAACTTGCAGTTGGACATCCCTCTCACAATCCTGGACTGCTGGCTCCTAATAGCTCATCTGCCTGCCTGCCTGGTCACCCCCAACTGCCCCCTGCCAGCTTAGTCGCCCCTCATTGCCCCCCGTGCCAGCCTAATTGCCCCAAACTGCCCCCCAGCCAGCCTGGTTGCCCCTAACTGCCCCCCGCCATCCTGGTCGCCTCTTACTGCCCCCCCTGCCAGCCTGGTCAACCCTAACTGCCCCCTGCTGGCCTGGTTGCCCCCAATTGCCCCCTCCTGCCAGCCTGGTTGACCCTCATGGCTCCCTGGCCGGCCTGGTCACCCCACACAACCTGTTGTTCAGTTGTTTGGTTGTCCCTCACTAACCCCCTTGCCAGTCTGGTCGCCCCACTCAGCCTGCTGTTCAGTCATTTGGTCATCCCTCACTGACCCTCCTTCTGGCCTGGTTGTAGGCAGACACCTTGTGAGGGTGTGAGGGTCAATTTGCATATTACCTAGTTATTATATAGGATAATCTTCTTTACGAATAACCCATGGACACAGAGAATAGGGGGATGAGGGCATGTGCTTGGGGGGGGGAGGGGAACGACCGGGGAGAGTTCAATGGGGGAAAAAGGAGACATATGTAATACTTTAAATAATAAAGAATTTTTTTAAAAAATAGTGTTCCAAACTCAAGAAATTTATGAAGTCATTTATGTAAGAGGTTCCTTGTGCAAGAATACTTGAGTTTTGATTCAACAGTATTTACCCAATTAAAATATATATGAATGATCATTATAAAATACTAGTATTTATTTTTTGAGCACATAAGTTCTATATTGCACAGCTATTTATTTTCAGTTGTATTGCAGCACTGTTTAGGATTAAGTTGTACCATATAATGGTTGTACTTACATATATTGTGAAATAACTACCACAATTTTAGTTAACATTATCATCTCATATAGATACAAAACAAAAGAGAAAAATACTTTTTTCTTGTGATGAGAACTCTTAGGATCTACCTTCATAACAACTTTCATGTACATCATACTTCAGAAAGTCTTCCTACTGTCCTGGTCATGTATCAGTCAGTGTTCAGGTAAATATATTGCCCACCTTGATTCTCTATAACTTGACACTATGTACATCATTTTTTTGTTTATTTCCTTTATTCCCCTTTAGTATTTCCTTTATTTACTCTTTCTCTTTATGTCTCTACATTCTCTTTAATGTTTGTATTTAGTATTTTAATTCTTCAGTCAGAAATTGCTATGCTTAATCCCATGATGCTCTGAACAGCTTTCTCCATTTTGTTAGATCAAATCACTGTGATTTCATTCTGATTCAGAGAAAGATAACAAGTACAGGTGAGACCGATAATGTCACTACTACATGCTTTCTTAATAGATGTTAAGAATATAACCCCTGCCCCCAACTCAAAGCTTGGAAAGTTAACTGCAGGACTCATTTTGGGATTCTTTCACAAGAAGGAAAATCCACTCATTCCCATTAAAAGAGTTTGTGAAGTCCTTGTATGCAACTAACATCATGTGAGAAGAAAGAAAGGATTAAGAATATCATAATAAGCACAAAAATAGGGCCAATTTTCACATTACACAGCTAAATTGGAAAGGAAGGAAATAAAAACATCAGTGGGTAAATTTAATGTAATTGGAGAATATTGTAGTCAAAGTAGTTTGTTTGCTCTAATCTTGTACACGATATAAAAATGTTGTTTCAAATGGACCCCAGCTGCAAGTAATCACAGTCAGAGTCTAAATGGAATCGACAGTGATGATCTGGTAGAAAGGCAAATGCCATGTAGCTTTTCTTGGAGAAAATAGACAATCAACAGTCCCAATATTAATACATGAAAAATGTGCTACAACTCTGAAAATTAATTCATATACTCAAACTAATGAATTAGATTGATGAAAAAAATGTTTCCTGCTCCACAATTGTTTTATTTTTAAACTAGTGTTCCTGTGCATGAATTCGTGCACATTGAAAGGAAATAAATTAGAAGAAATATTTTAATAGCGTTACTTGCCCTTTTTCTATAATAGAAGTGTCAACCAAATTCACAATCAACAATGACAGATCGAAACACACGTGTCTTATATGTCTTACTAGAGGCCCGGTGCACAAAATCCGTGCATGGGTACAGTCCCTAGGCCTGGCCTGCGATCAGGGCCATCTTCTCTGGTTGCTCGCAGCTGCCCCCAACCTTCGCCACCACCCACCCCTGGTTCCCCATTCACCATCGGGTGATCAGAGCCTGCCGGCCATGGGGAGGGACTGAGAGCCCAGCCATTCCTTCCCACTTGCCTGACCCACCCTCTGTGTGGGGGGTGACCGGCGGGGCAGGGGCCTTGGCCTGATTATTTCTGCATCCCCCACCACCCACCCTCGGTTCCCCATTCGCCATCAGGCGATGGGAGCCTGCCAGCTGGGGAAAGGTACCAAGAGGTGGTCAGTGCACCTCATAGTAACTGGTTGAGCAGTCATCTGGTCATTCTGCCATTAGGGTCAATTTGCATATTACCCTTTTATTATATAGGATATGGACTTATATGTTATATTTTAAGACATTGCTTATTTTCTGCCAAATTTTAAAGACCAACAAACATACACCACACACACACACACACACACACACACACACACACACACACACACATTTTATATGAATGGAATCTTATAGGTGTTCCACTACTGTGTTGGAGTACAGAGTGTCATATTTATTTAAGAATTAAACATCTTTAGTTGTGAACATCTTATAAGAAAATGATTAAAACTATTCTCATTCTATTAAAATTTTGTGTCTCTCAGGAAAGGTCTTCACAAAAGAGTGGAGGGTATCCCTTTACCAATCATTGGATACTCACTAATTCTTTGTCAATGCTTTCTTTCTGAAAGAATAGGAGAAGGAGGTGAAGCCACAGAAAAAGCAACATCCAGCTTCCTCAGTCATCAATTGCATTACAATATTAGAGGAGGAATTTCAGTAATTTCCATCGTTACTCAAAACATAATTTTGCTATGGAAGTAAATACAGGGTGCTAAATTTGTATGGATACAAATATAAAATATAAAATTCATGTGATCTATTTAGGGTTATTTACCTTCACAATTCCAGGTTGTAGAAGCTTATTGTCACCTGCATTAAAACAATCTCTGTACAAATTGTTCTCTATCACATCACTCTTCTTATTTTATTTATAGGACTTCTCACAATTTGAAATTATCTTGATGATATTTGTATTACTTGTTTATATCAGTCCCATTCCAGAATGTAAGATTCATAGAAGCCAAGTTCTCATCTGTCTTGGTCACATATATTTAACGATGCCTGTATCACAGCACTTGTTGGGTGCTTATTATAAACTAGAGGCCCGGTGCATGAAATTCGTGCACAGGTGGGGTCCTTAGGCCTGGCCAGTGATCAGGGCCGATCTGTGGGGTGACTTGTGGAGGAATCGGGGGGCCCCCACTGGCACCCACCTTGGCCAGCCTGGCGCTGCCTTCTCGCCGGCCCTACCCCTCGCCGCCACTGGTCACCTCCCTCTGCAGGGTGATGGGGGGTGGTGGTGATTGGGGGGCCTCTACTGGCACTCGCCTTGGCTAGCCTGGGGCCTGCAGGCGGGGGGCAGCTCCTGCATTGAGAGTCTGCACCCTGGTGGTCAGTGAGCATCATAGCAACCGGTCATTCCACCAGTTGTTCTGCCATTTGGTCAATTTGCATATTAGGCTTTTATTATATAGGATTGTTGAATAAATGATCTAATTTTTAGTTTAAAAATTATTGATTTAATAAGCTCCAGGTACACTTTCCTAAATGATTGGCTAGGACTTGCTAATTGTTTTTAGATTATTTCCGTTTTAAAGAGAATGACTTAAGAACCTGGCAGGTTCTTAAATCATTTATTCTAAAACACAGAGATAACCAATATATCCTCAGCTTAACCCCTTTTCTATTATCTTCTGAAGTAAATTTTACAAAGATGAATCAACCTAAGAATAATGCAGTGGTTTAAAGCACAGGCTTTTTAAAAATATATATTTTTATTATTTTCAGAGAAGAAGGGAGAGGGAGAGAGAAATAGAAACATCAATGATGATAGAGAATAATTGATTGGCTGCTTCCTGCATACTCCCTACTGGGAATCAAGCCTGCAACCCGGCATATGCCCTTGATCAGAATTGAATCCAGGACCCTTCAGTCTACAGGCCAATGCTCTATCCACTTAATTAAACTGGCTAGGGCAAAAGCACAGTTTCTGTCAGTCTGACTTGATAAAAAAACTAGATCTACCACTTTCTAAACATGACCATAATCTCTCTGTATTTCAACCTCCCTAAAATGGACATAGTAGTTTCCACTTTTTTGAGTTGTGAGAACTGATGCAATGATATATGCAATGATCTTACTATAGTGCCTGACACATAGGAAGTTGCCTCAAATAGTAACTCTTCTTCTTGTCTGAGTGAATTTTCAAGCAATGATGTATAAAAGCTAAAGTAGAAATGAAGACAAAAGTAAGCATGATCCATGTGTAGAAAATATGGTTGGTTCTGTGAAAGGTGTTTTATAATGATATGCAAAATCCATGGTAAACTTTTTGTTTAACTGTGCAGGTAATAAAATGCTACAGACAATAATCACTACATTAAAAATTAAAACAACATTATAACACTAATATACTTTATAGAATAGATATCATCTCATCATGAACAACTTCTTTACATCTTAAGATCTTTACACTATAAAATTTTATATCCAATTTCTTTTAAAAGATATTCTCCTAGAGCATTTTATTGAAATAATAATGAAAGCCATAAACTGTACAAAATTGGTAGCCTCTCAGTTAAAATGTGAATAGATATTAAACTAGAATTAAAATTACATCAGATAAAAAACATCTAATTTATAGAAATGTATCTTACAGATAATTTGAGACTTTAATTTCTTTTTTCATGTGAGTAAAATGAACTTGAAGGAGTCTAAAACATTCAACCCATCAGAATTTAACTTCTAATATGATATAATTCTTAATTCCTAATAGTAGCTTTAAACATTTCTTGTTTGGGGTTACTTATTCTAAATAGATTGGGATCCCATTCAGTACTGCTCATATTAAATAAATTTAAATTCATTTAAATTAACATAACAAGAAGTTATTTTCTAAGCCCAAAGAGCTAATGTCTCCTGTTTTAAAGCAGGACCTGTCCACGGTCTGGGGTCATGGAAGACCTGGTCATGTAGCCACTTTACTATTTGGACAAAACTCATCAAACAATTTGGACAAAAAAAAAAAGCATGACTGAGTGTGTTCTACTAAGTCCAAGACCCAACATATAGGATATTTCTATGCCTCTGCCTTTCAAAACAATTTGGAATGGGTTTTCTTCACAATATGGTGCAGATATTGTCATATATTATCCCAGTCAATCCTAGCAATTTGAAAGCATGTACCAGAGAAAAAGAAGGTGAGTGTTTTAAAACTGGGAAATTAAAGTAGCTCCTCCAATATGAAGTTTAAAAAAAATAAACTACAATTTGATAGGAAAATGACTTCAATGTTGGTGTTTGCCACTCAAATGTTTCTGGATTTATATATTACCTTTAAAAGTACTATTTCTTTTTGCTTAAAAAAAAAAAAAAAGGCCAAGAGAAAGGTTAACTTGTGGAAGAATGTAGAGGAATGGGTGACAGCAATAATGAAAACAGGGAGAATGGGATAAATGGCTGACTCTCCCTGGTCCCTGCACTAGAGAGAATGCATTAAACAGCAAAACTGTATAGAAACAGGAAAGAGCTTGAATTCTCAAAACTTACATTGTCCCATGTCTTATGTCTAGTTTCATTACCATTCAATTCTGGAAGCCATTCCCTACTCTTTCCACTTTCTCTCAGCTTTAAAACATAGCAGCCTTAAGAAGGCTAGAAACTCAGATTTTGCCTTCTCTTCAGAAATGTCTTTCTTAGTTTTCACAGCTGTGAAATGGGACTATAATAACGAGCTTGTAAAGCTATTTCATATATAAACTGGTGATGGTAAAACACTGTATAAACATTAATTGCTCTGCCCTGTATTAGTGTCGGCAGTTTTGTAGTTGTACCTGCATCTTGCTGAGGAGAGGTCTTGTTCATGGTTTTGAATAGCAGAGCTCATTTACTGCCCCCCTGGGAACTATGTGGAAGTTGTGAGCTTGATTGGTGGAGGTGTAATATGGTCATGTTAACCGGGTTTTGAAAGAGATTTCTCTACTATTCACATGGGCTGTGATTATAGCACTCCTAAAACACATTTATATTCCACTTGTGACTATAAATTCTAATGCATAGAATAAGTCTAATATTTCAACTACAAAGAGGAAACCTGATGAATTTCTAAATGGGATATTATGAAGCTTTGGTTTTTATACTGTGAACTATCTCCAATTAATAAGCATAAATGACCAAATCATTTAAATCATGAAGAGCAGATACTGTTTCCATGCCCCAGAGTGATGAGATGACTGTTATTAAGCAAATAGGAGGTTATTTGTTGTAAGGAGTCTTAAAATTCTTAGCTGAAAGGAAAACGTAGTGTCCCAAACATAAGGTAATATGTGAAATTTTAAAATACAAATTTGTGGTATGTATGGAAAAAAATTTAAAAAGCTTCAAAAAGAATTTCTGTGTACTCCATAGTGCATAACAGAAATAGATTTACCTTAAATAGAAAAAATATATATATATATATATATATGTGGAACTTCCTTAAAGATTCTTAGAAAAAATATAACCTTCAATTAGTACTTTGTAGTTTGTCCAATAATGAAATTGTCTCAACTTGTCTAGTCAGAAACAAACTTGTATTTCAAGAAGATAGTTAAAAATAACAGCGAAAAAAATGCAATCTGTAGGCGTTATTTTATACACCTGTATCCAGAATGTAGTGTTGCGTGGTATTATCCTTGGATACAATTCTGAAAAATCAAGGTGTGTTTTGTAACTCCTTTGTTTAATGTATATGGTTTTGAAACTTGCCTTGCCATCCATGTTTTTACTTGCTCTCACTTGCCTTTTACAATGGACAACTAAGAGAAGGTTTGTGCCACCTGAGTGGCAGGTCACAAAACTAATTTAAAATTACAACAGTGTGGTGGTTGCAGGGGAGGGGGAAGGGGGAAGGGATATGAAGGTGGAAGAGGATATGGGGGATAAATGAGGATGGACAAAAACCTCTTAGTTCCGGGGGTCTGTGGCGGCAATCGCCACCTGGATGGTCGTGTCCGGTCCCAGCCAGGCAATCGCCACCCGGGGGGGGGCGTGTCCGGTCCGAGCCAGGCGCTGCCGGGGGTCCGAGCCAGGCGATCGCCAACCGGGGGGGCGTGTCCGGTCCAGCCAGGCGCTGCCGGGGGTCTGTGGCGGCAATCGCCACCCGGGGGGGCGTGTCCGGTCGGAGTCAGGCGCTGCCGGGGGTCTGGGGCGGCAATCGCCACCCTAGGTGGCGTGTCCGGTGCGAGCCAGGCGCTGCCAGGGGTCCGAGCCAGGTGCTGCCGGGGGTCCGGAGCCAGGCGATCGCCACCTTGCGGGGCGTGTGCAACCCGAGCCAGGCAATTGCCACCCTGGGGGGGGGGGGAGCCAGGCCAGGCGCTGCCGGGGTCCGAGCCAGGCGATGGCCACCCGGGGGGCGTGTCCGGTCCGAGCCAGGTGCTGCCGGGGGTCCGGAGCCAGGCGATCGCCACCCGGGGGGGGCGTGTCCGGTCCGAGCCAGGCGCTGCCGGGGGTCCGAGCCAGGCAATCGCCACCCGGGGGGGCGTGTCCGGTCCGAGCCAGGCGCTGCGGAGGGTCCGAGCCAGGCGATCGCCAACCGGGGGGGCGTGTCCGGGCCAAGCCAGGCGCTGCCGGGGGTCTGTGGCGGCAATCGCCACCCTAGGTGGCGTGTCCGGTGCGAGCCAGGCGCTGCCGGGGTCCGGAGCCAGGCGATTGCCACGGGGGGCGTGTTTGGTCCGAGCCAGGCACATATGGGGGTCCGGAGCCAGGCGATGGCCACCCTGCGGGGGCGTGTGCGTTCCGAGCCAGGCAATTGCCACCCTGGGGGGGGGGGCATGTGCGGTCCAAGCCAGGCGCTGCCGGGGGTCCCGGGTGGCCATCGCCACCCTGGGGGGGCGAGTCCGGCCGAGCCAGGCGCTCCGGGGGGATCCGGGGGCCATCACCACCCTGGGTGGGGCGTGGCAGGACTCGCCCAGCCCCTCCCAGGGTCCCTGGGAACATTGCAGGCATGTGGTTGCTGAGACCCAGACCAGGCCTCTGGCCACAGATTCATAGCTTTGCGGAGACCTAGGGCAGGGATCTGCTTCATCTGCAGAGAGACGGAGGTTCTGCAGTGCCCCCAAGATATGGGTGGGCCCAGCCAGGGGTCAAGGGGCATGGAAGGACTCCTGGCAGAGGGGCAAGGACCCTCACCCCTGAGGCGGGGGTTGAGGGGTGGAGCCACCTCAGTGAAGGGGTGCTGCACTGCAGGGTACTGGACTGACTGACGTGATTCAGAGAAGCTCCCAGTGCTAATGGGCCTCGCTCAGGCGGCCTTCACACTTCAGAGGCAGTGACTCCTGCTCCTGCCTTCACCCAAAAGCAAGCTCGCTACACCCTGCCCCATAGCAGAGCATGCCTAGGCAGTGAGTGGGAAGCCTTCCACCTGCTTCGGAGAAGGGGGGGCAGTAAAGAATGGGGGGAGAGGAAAGAATGTGGAGCATCCGCAATGAAGAGGTGCTTGAGAAAGAGGCTGGGAAGCCTGACTGGAAGGTTTGTTCTGTTTGCTGGGCCACTGCCCCTTAGGAAGCGCAAAGAGCATGGCTCTGAGGGCTTCCTGAGTCAAGTTCCACAGCCAACTGGAATTGGCCTCAGTTTCCTGGTCTGTAAAATGGATGAAGCGTGTCCCAGTGCCTTCACTGAGCTTTGATGGCCAATTGAGATACTATATAAAGAAAATGAGGGAAGAAGTGAGAAAGAAAAGTAAGGACAAAAAAACACAAAAGAAAGATTGAAAGGAACCTGTAAACCCATTGTCACTTAAATAGGGAATATAGTCAGTAGTGTTGTAATGATGGTATGATGCCAGGTGGGTACTAGAAATATCGGGGAACACTTTGTAAAGTATATGATTGTCTAACCACTATTCTGTAACTAATATAAAACCTGAAACCAATACAAAATAATGTTGAATGTAAAGAAATGAAAATTGGAGTGAAATTTTTATAAATTTCAAAGTTTAAATAAAAGCTGTAAAGGAAGGAAGGGGAGAATAAAAAGTGTTTTTCATTTTGCCACTTCATTAAAAAGACAGTTGTCTTTATGTGGTGCTTTTATACTTTTCTAAGTCATTATCTCATTTTAATTTCCCGGCAACTTAAAGACAAGATAAGTATTCCCTCCACTATTCAAAGAAAGGAAATCTTGGTGTCTGGTCCTAATGATTCAATCGTCAAGCCCTTATTGTAAAGCAGGGTTAGTAAAATTTTCTGTGCAGGGTCATATCTATATTAATAAAAGCCTTGGGGGTGATCAGGCCAGCAGAGGAGCAGTTAGGGGTCAATCAGGCCAGCAAGGAAGCAGTTAGGGGGCAATCAGGCAGGTAGGTGAGCGGTTAGGAGCCAGCAGTCCCGGATTGTGAGAAGAATGTCCAACTGCAGGATTAGGCCCGATTCCACAGGAATCGGGCCTAATCCTGCAGTTGGACATCCCCCGAGGGGTCCATATTAGAGAGGGTGCAAGCTGGGCTGAGGGACACCCTCCCCAGTGCACGAATTTCGTGCACCGGGCCTCTAGTAAAATTAAATAAAGAGAAAAAAGTTACTATAATGTTTTATTAATACCAGTCAGTGCTGTTGATGAAAAATTAATTGCTCCAAATTAATATCTGATAGATTAATTTGTTTCTATATTTCTAACAACTTAAAATGTACATATATGGCCCTACCAGGTTTGGCTCAGTGGATAGAGCATCGGCCTGTGGACTAAAGGGTCCCAGGTTCGATTCTGGCCAAGGACACATGCCCTGGTTGTGGGCTCAGTCCCCCCCCACACCCAGTAGGGGGCATGCAGGAGGCAGCCAATCAATACTCTCTCATCATTGATGTTTCTATCACTCTCTCTCTCCCTTCCTCTCTGAAATCAATAAAAATATATATTTAAAAAATGTACATAGGTGAAGCATCTACACATTTTCTATAACAAAGTTTTTGTTTCTTAAGCAATTACGCGGCATAAAATAATACTTTTTATTTCTTTCCCTCCCTCATCTATGATAATAAAAGCATAATATGCAAATCGACCAAACGTCTGAACAGTGGAACCACCATCCGGACGACCTTCCGGACAACCTTCCAGACGAAGGCTGAGGCAACAGCCAGGGTTGAGAGAATTGAGGCAACCGCTGGGGCTGTGAAGGCATACTCTTGCATGAAATCCGTGCATCGGGGCCTCTAGTATAGAATAAGACAATACATATATCTGTATTCTGCTTCTTCAGTAATATTATTACATTTAGAAATGTCCATGATCTTCAAGCCACAACATATATTTTTCACAAAAATTAGGAGACTCCTTTAATTCTGATTGAGGAGAAACATCTCCATTGGATTGAGTGAAACCTGAATCAGTTGAAAGTTGAAATGTTAAAATAACTTTAATATATTTTAATGTAAATTATACATTTGTTTAGTTAATATGTCTTCATTACTTTAAGCTGTGATTTCAAAACTTAGAATGTTTTTTTTCTCTAAATGAATAAAAACAGCAAAACCATATGATCTAGTGTAGGCACAATCTACTGTAGACCAATAACTAGAAATTGTGTTGTTGTTGTTTTTTAGAAATTATATGTGTGTGTGTGTGTGTGTGTGTGTGTGTGTGTGTGTGTGTGATCTATTTTATCTGTTTATTACTTATGTAAAAATATTATGGCATATAAGATTATTTCAGGATAAAATTATCTCTGGTCAGATTCTGAGATCTCAAAAATGAAATTAATCCTTACTTAAGTTACATCTTTTTATGTATTATATTATGATTACTTATAATTATCAAAATATAATATATATTAGATATATGGTTTACTTATCAAAACTTTGCCAAACTATTCACATATTTATTTCTAAATGCAGGTCCACATTTCCTTATATGAAATCCCTAGTGCTAGGTATGTTTTGGAACTTTCATTTATTTGTCATACTTTTTAAAAGAGTAACACAAACGCCCTGGCTGGTGTGGCTCAGTTGGTTGAGCATCCTCCCATGCAGTAAGAGGTTGCCAATTCTGACTCCCCATCAGGGCACATCCAGTCAAGGGTGAGCAGGAGGCAACTGATTGATGTTTCTCTCTCATGGATGTTTCACTATCCCTCTCTCTTGCTCTATCTTTAAAAAACCAATAATAACATAGTTTTTAAAAAAAGGTAATACATAGCATATATTGTATATTATATTACAAAACACCCTCAAAATCATCAAAAAAACATCCTGTTATTAAGCATATGAATATATCTAAAGGTGAGGTATGAACGATTACCCCCAGCTAAAAAAAGACTAAAAATTATTTTCACATCAAGTAATTTTGCTGCCAAATTTATTTATATCAGGTAAAACCTGGCTACATAATATATATGAATATATGTACATTAATTAGGGATGTAGACAGTGATGAACTTACTGAATTGGTTTTTTTTCTTCCAATTTTAGAGAATATAAATCCATATGTTAACTCTCCATATTGATTAAAAAAAAAAAAAAACATACTAAAGACACATCATGTATCTAATAGGGTGGTTATATATTCCCATAGACCAGTGGTCAGCAAACTCATTAGTCAACAGAGCCAAATATCAGCAGTACAATGATTGAAATTTCTTTTGAGAGCCAAATTTTTTAAACTTAAACTTCTTCTAATGCCACTTCTTCAAAATAAACTCTCCCAGGCCGGGTATTTTGTGGAAGAGCCACACTCAAGGGGCCAAAGAGCCGCATGTGGCTCGCGAGCCGCAGTTTGCCGACGACGGCCATAGACTGTCAAGAAGTAACTTGCTAGGAGGAAAAAAGATTACCTGAAATCCTTGTAATTTTTGCCATAAGCAGTTTTACCACAAAGATCTATCTATATAAAATCCTAATATGCAAATAGACTGAACGGCAGAACAACTGAACAACCAAACAACAAGTCGCTATTACATGTGCTGACCACCAGGGGGCGCACAGAGAACTTGGAGGGCATCGGCTGTGGTGGAATGGTGGAGCAGGTGAGTGGGGGCACCAGACCAAGGAAGGGTGCCGGTCGCTGCCATCAGGGCGAGCCTTTTGTGGTTACTGAAAATTCTTTGCTCCTGTGCGCCACAGTCCCGCCTGGCTGTGGATCCAAAATGGATCCAAAACCAATTCTAACCCGACCCTGCTTACACCTACTGCCAGCGCCAGCCCTGCTCGCACCTGCTGCTGGCACCAGAGCTGCCACTCACACCCGCTGCTGGCGCCTGGCGCTGGCCCTGATCACTCTGTGCCATCAGCAGGTGCGAGGGCCGGCTGTCAGCACCAATCGCCCCTCAGGGCTTTTCCACCTCCCCCTGCTCCTGAGGGGCGATTGGGGCAGCAGCTGTCACTAACATTGGCTGACAACATCGGACCTGCTCGCACCCGCTGTGGGCGCTGGCCCCAATTGCTCCACGCCATCAGCGGGTGTGAGCAGGGCCGTCACTGTCAGCGCAGGAGAGCGGTGGTGGTGGGAGCAGTCCTGCCAGCAGACAGGGGACCAAGGGCCACAGTAGGAGGGGCCGAGTGGGGACACACAGGATAGGCTGAGACCCGCCCCTGTGCCCCCTGCAGCCTTGCGACCCACAGTTCCTTTCAAGGTGCACGAATTCGTGCACTGGGTCCCTAGTGTTTTTATAACTTAGGTGTTTAGCAGAGGGGCATTAAAACAGGCTTTTACTAAAAGAAAACCATTGTCTTCTTGCAAATTTACTGGGTTGATCTGTCGTTATAGAATAAATGCTGCATTTGCTGAATTACTATTTTGGAGGTAGATGGTCAAATTAGGAAGTGCTGGCAGAATTAGTAAAAGCTGGGATTTCCTCTCCTCTCTTCTCTCCTCTCCCCTCCCTATTCTTTCCTTTCCTCTCCCCTCCCCTCTTTTCTTTCTTGATCCCATCCCCCACCCCAGACAGGCTAATTTATTAAATGGTGGTGGGTAACTTAAAAAGCATCAGTAGGTAGAAAGGTCCCAGGTATTCTCTATATGTTTCATACTAATGATTACACTATCAAGATGTCAGTCAGTTGGCAGTGGATTGCTAACCCGACCCTGCTTTCTCTGAAAGCTCCCTGAGTCCCTCAAGGGACTTGGATAGTCTTCCCCACAATGACAGCATCACTCACTTCATGATGCTGACAGGTAGTGATTGTAAATTGCAGCAGGCTCCAAATTTTATAGTTGAGATGAAAATCAGAAGCTCTCTAGTCCAAACCCTAAACTTTTCTGGTCCAAAATTGTACTTTGGAGAGATTACAATGTTTGAAGGTGAAATGAGAATATGTTTTGAAAATACCAAGCTTTGACGTGTGAAGTTTGACCCTCTGTAATCTTACTATATGTGATGCTGCATACTTATGTCTAAAATTCTCTAAGCCTCGGTGACTGTTTAAAATGGGGCTGGTGATACTTCAAAGGGTGGCTGTGATGATTAAATGAGATCATGGAGGGAAAAAAGCGGTGCACACTGGAGTGTGTAAATTCAGGGCTGTTATAATTTGTATTACAAAGAGCCACGTTCCTCTTAGGTGACAGAATTGTGATGATAATTTAGGTTCCTTGACATTTAGGCCATTTTTCTTCTTTAGTATTCCATATTATCTCACATTTACCTGGAGGTAAGTGATAATATAGTAATGTACAATTATAACTGCTAAGTGAGAGATGGAGTTTATTTTGGTTCATGGCAAGCCTCAAAAAGTATAAGCATATTTTTAAAAAGTCTAATAAATTTATTAAGGTAAAAATTAATGAAGCTTTAAGAAAAATTCTGGTCAACCTACAAATTTATATATAACATATAGAACATTATTATAATTTATTTTAATCCTGCAGACTTGAAAATACTTTGTGAATAATGTTTGCACCAAGAAGAATTTTGTAAATTGGAAACTGAATATTGTTGAGTTTTTAAAGCAATATTTCCTTAAGAAGAAAGCAGGATTGGTTTTTCAGTGACACAGAAAATTCCTATCATTTTCACTTTGTTCCAAAATTATATTAATGAAGTTTTTGTCATGGGAATAAATTAAAATGGGGCATACAGCATGTGGAACGTTGTGGTATTTCTGCACAATGCAATTTACAAGAAAACAATCTAATTTAGATGATATCACTGACTGAGTGGCTTGCCCAGGGGTTTACCTGGAGCCCATATGAAACCTCTCAACACGACTGGGTTCTTTCATTCAGTAAGAAGCATGTGATTTTTTAAAAAAAATTATTTAGAATTTCTCAGAAGGAGTTTATGAAAGGATAACTTATATTTAGATTAGAATGGGCTATTTATTGTAGCTATGTAAATTACACATTATATTTAAGTCCTAGAGTTTTCTGACAGAATGTAAGTTGAATGACCGATTAAAATAAAACAACAAACAAAGAAAAAACAGATGCTTTAGCAAAGAGAACTCAAAACAAGGACTTTAATATGAAAATATCTGAGCTTTAGGGACTTCTGCCTCACCTTCTGTCTCTTACATGTGACTTTCTTATGTAAATGATACAATACACTGTTATATAGTATGTAATTTAATAACTGCAGTAAAAATGGATACAAAACCAAATCACATATTTGAATAAATTAAATTCAGATATAATTATATACAGGCAATATTAAAATAGAAGAATTGGCATCAAAGCATTTATTTATGTTCAATGAGTTATAAATATTAAAAGAATAGAAAATACATTTGGAAATGTTCCTAGGATTTGTAAGTTTGCTTTAATTTTTATTATGGGCATTTCCACATAGCAATTCAAATTGTGATGGGAATCTACATCTATCACACAAAAGTATCTTCAAAAAACAAAAACTTGTCTATTCAGTGTACCCAGAAATCAGAATCTTTCAAGATGTGTCCTCTTCTTCCGATGTTTCACAAATAAAGATAGCAAATAAACCAAAGTAACCAGTGTTTTGTTTAATATTTTACTTTAATCATTTTTATTAAATTGGTTTAAGTTTTTTTTAAATGAAATAACTTAATCAATAAAGAAATAAAAAAATAAAAATAAATAAAATTCTGAAACCCATATTTATCACATCTTAGAAAACCCTAAATGCATGCAGGACAGGTTGCAAATAAGTGGTGAGATATAAAGAAAGGGAGATGGGGTGTGGGTGCGGGGAAGGGCGCACCTTAAAGGTGAAGATTGTAATTAGCATCTCTGTATTCAACAAGTTTCAAGGTGATTGTTCCGCCGGTTCTATAAAATGTATGCCTTTAGCTAAATGCTCCAAAGGAAACAGAACCACCTACTGGGTGGAACAGTCAATATCACTCTCTCTTCCATCGTTCTGCTTTTACACCCACATGAAAACAATAATAATAATAACAGTTTTGCCATGTACTTCCAAAAGATAGTCTTTATTACCCAACAATCAAGCCAAGAGACCATAAGAGTACAGAAGAAGCAGGAAAGAACAGGCCAAGAGAGACACAGAACGGAAGAGAGAAAGCAAGACTACCTCCCGCGTTCTTAGATATATCCCACAGAAAATCGCACAAGTAAGGCACTCAGCCAACTGCCATATGCCCTGACAAAGATACCCACAGCAGCAGCGCGCCCAGGGAGCTGTTTCATCATTAGCCCCTCACCCGGCAGTGGTGGAAACTCATTTAGCCCCATGCTGGACTTTCATTAGGCCAGACTCGCATCAGATGGTCTCGTGTTTTGGCTCCTGAGCAGTGTGGCCCTGGACTGGGGGAGGCAGCCACATCTCAGCTCCGCGGGGAGCCCAGATTGGAGCGTTCCTCTCTGACAGATGCCAGGGCCTCCGTGGAGCCCTGTGGGGAGGGGGGCTAGATACAAGGCTATCCTTTATGTTTGCATTTTGTGACATGAAACCTTTGGAAAAGGGGAAAAAAGTAGTAAACCCTTCAAGTTTGTTTTTAAGCGAATTCTACTGAAAATAAGATGGAGTGAAGAAAATCCACGAAGCTGAAAGCAAAGAGGAAATGCCAGGGATCTACACTCGGAGCCATAGCAAAGAGCTGAGCTGACACAGTTTTGTTCTGTTTTTTTTTTTTTTTTAAACCTCAGCACTGTAATAAAAAGTCAACGAAGCAAGGGATGTCAATATAGTCTAATAACAAAGATGCAAAATTTGAGAGCACTTTTTTCTTCTTCTTTTTGAAGTTATGTTAAAATATGCAAAATAGAGGATGAGTATTAAAGTTGAATAGACATACTCATAAGAAAGACACATTTCTTAGAAAAATAATGTAAAGCTTACATCAAAACAGTGATGCATACATACTGTGCATTTGAGGAAGAGTTTTCAAAATTGAATTTTAAGTATTTTTTGGTTTTTAATCAGAAATAATTCTATCAAGAAATATCGAGGAAAGAAATAAGACAGCTGATGCTGATTTTTTTTTCCTATTGGCCTTTTCAAAGAGGAAAAAAATATGTTCAATATTTGAATCAATGATTATTTTAAAATCATTATGTTGCCATGCTTCATTATATTATGTTGTATTTTCTGAAAATTTTTAGAAATATAATAGAACCAAAAATATGTATTCTTCTGTTAATTTTTTAAAAATTTCTATGAATTATAAAATAAACAACAGATGATCTAGAAGAAACAAAAACTTTATTTTTATTATTTTATTTCATTCATTTAATTAGTTTATTTCATATCAATTATAAATATCATTACTTATATGTAGATTTAGTTTTATATCAATATGATACATTAAATAACAGTTGTGCAAGCTATTTATACTCACTTGCTCTTCTGCTTAATATCCTGAAATGTATCTTTTAGTTCAATTTATATGAAAGCAGTAAATTGAAAAGCAAAGAGTTTCTGAAAAAGAAGCAGGGTGCATTTTCCTAAAAACACCATATTTTCAAATGGAAAACCTATTTAATGCACATTTAGAAGATTTCAAGAAAACATTAACATATTACATAACAACATAAAATACCTGTAATATTCTAAACTCTGAATGTTGGACAACAAATTGGGGGGGGGGGAGGGGAAGATGGAATAGTTATCAGTTTCTCATCTTTTTAGAAATGAGTGACTAGTTATTTCTAAAGTATTCTGTTCTCTTTCTTCATCTTCCCTTGGAATGAAGTTTGTAGATATCTTTGGGTCAATGGATCATAGGGAGCTTTCTTTTTTCCGGTGATGCTCCTTTTAGTAGATTTCACTCCAGGCATCTCTGTTGCTGTTTGTCAATGACACGTGGCTTGTCCTCATTTAATCATCCTGGTTTATGTCAATTTATAGGCACGTTAGGAAGCATTCCTGCAGATGCTTTCTTTCCCAAATTAATAATAATTAAAAAAAAAACTATTGACATTTTCATATATTTCTCACTTATTTAAATAGTAAAATTATTTGAAAAAGGAAATATTTATGTTATTACTGAGACTAAACGCTGCAAAAATATTGCAACATTGCTTTTTTAAGGGAAAAATAATGACATGCATACATGCAAATATGATACAAACCAATAACCCAATCAAAAAATAAATATGAAGCTGCAATTACTGAAATACCATTGACATTTTAAGACAAAATTTCTCTGGTTTTTATTTTCAGAAGTAGAGCTAGTATACGTATCTATGTGAATGTGTGTGTGTGAAAATAATTACCAAGAATATACACTAACTATCTTGATTGCCTGGATGTTTCAGCTGCATTTGAGGTCGTTATTGCCAGAGACAACAATTTAGCTGCAATGTTAGCAAATGGGGCCAAGCCTTTGATGCACCACAGGTATTCCGAAGTTGAGCACACGTGTAAGCCCTGGAGCAGGTGGGCTGTGTTGAAGCGCCACCTACTGAAACCTTGTGTTCCCCAGGCCTGCATGTCCAAAGCTGGCATTTCCTATAGCATTGGCAAAACTGGTTCAGGGGAAAAAATACAGTACAAATGGAATCCTATTTTTGGCAAGCAGGGCTCTATAATAGGACTCTATAAGTGTGTCAGCTTCAAACTTTACCGATTACAGAATTTTGTCTATGCTAATACATTTGTGATCTCCCTTTTCTATAGAAGAATAAAAACCAGGAGGATATCAGCTTTCTTGCTCTTTAATTGGGTCTTATATAATATATAACAAGAAGGAAGGGGAAAGAGGAGGATGGGACAGTTTTGGATGCATTTTGCACTTTTGCAAGATTTCGCTCAGAATGAAGTAGGTCTGAGTAAAAATCATAAAATCTCACACACAGCTATAATACATCATATTATCTGAATGAGGGTAATTAATTTAACAGATAGACCTAATTGCATCTTGTTCAACCAACTCACTACACCCATATTTAAAGCAACGGAAAGAAAAAGTGCTCAGGAATTATTGAATATTCTCTCTTACTTTATAGGTGAGAGTAAGCTTGTCATCCAGCAACATTACAAATGGGGCAACTAGCTTTAGTAATTGACCTTGAGATGGGCAAAGATATTTTTTAAAGGTTTTTAAACAGAATGTCATGCTGCATGTAGATATTGGTTAAATAAAAATGTTTTCTTTATAAAAACAACACCTTAAAATATAATGGAACATTTCTCCTACAAACAAGGCTAGACCTTCATGGGAAAAATCATTCAGCTTGAGATCATATGCGTTTCTTTCTGTATAATTTAGGGGGGTATTGTTTTGTTTTGTTATCTTTCTGACCTCAATTTTTAAAGTTATGTGAGAGCAAATCCATTCTTCATAGAAGCATAGAATATATATTTAAATAATAGACAATTATTTCTAGCTGATTATGACAGTAATATAATTTTCCAAATAAGGATAATTTAATATATATTTTAAAACAACCAAAGTAAAGGTTCCCAGGTATGATATAGTCTTATAGGTCTCTCTGGTAAATATATATTTGCATGATATATGTAGAAGCTGTGCAGAAGTCTATGTAAGTAGGAAGGTCATTTATATATTTAACTACAATAGCAACACATTTACATGGCCTCCATTTAAGACTGCAATCTTTTATTCTGATGACTTTTAGAATCAAACTTCCAAAGGTAATACCCCTTGTATCACTTACTCTCTTTTCCATAAACAAGCACTGTCTTTTCATCAGATAGGAAGTTTAATTGCCAAAGTCAAAATTAAATCATATTAAGGGATTGGTTTAAAGCTACAACAGTGTAAAATTAATTTTGGGAACTAGCTTAATCCTTTTTCTCAAATGTAACTGTACTATTGTGCATTATGTTTTCAATGTACAAAAACAACAACACACAAACAATCACAAAACTACCTTGTAATTTAAAGATTTAAAATATTTATTCACCTTACATTTCAGGGATCTTTCTACTTTATTTTAGGCCATTGTCCTTAAGAAGAGTTGAAAGTTGTACCCTTAGTGGTTATAGCCCTAGCAAGAACTGGGGCTCACTCCTGTGGCCTTCACTAACTTATTTGATTTAAGAAAATGGGAATACTTTTCCTCATTATCCATGAAATGAGGGTAATAACTATTATCTCTCCCAGTAAAGCTATGAAAATAGTATCCTTCACTGATCAAGATTTTTAATGAATCATTTCAAAACCAAAATTTCAGTACTTTTAAATTTGAAAATTCAAATTTAATTTTAAGTTTAATTAATGCAAAATTACATCTGGGAACATGTACCAAGGTCTCGGTAAACCTGCCTCTATCAGAAGAGCAGCCTCACCCTAGCTGATTTGGCTCAGTGGATAGAGTGTTGGCCTGTGGATCAAAGGGTCCTGGGTTTGATTCCTGTCAAGGGCACAAGGGCACATACCTTGGTTACCTGGTCGGGGCTGGAGGAAGCAACCAGTCGATGTGTTTCTCTCTCTATCTTTCTCTCTCTCTTCTACTCTCCCTAAAAATCAATGGAAAAATACCCTTAGGTGAGGATTAACAAACAAACAGACAAAAGAAGAGCAGCCTCAAAATCAATCCTTTTACAGTTTTGTGGAAATTACTGACTTAGAACTGGTGCCAGATTCAGAATTCCACATTATCCAAAAGAAAATTTAAGAAAATAGTTTGTTAAAAAGAAGTTTGCATTCTACAATGGAATTTTATTTTAAAGCTTTTCAAATATCTACCAGAATAGAAACAACAAACAAACAAAAAGACCATTAAAAACCTGCAGCCCTGAAAAGCAGACCATGTTATTTAGTATTAGAAAGAATGAATCCCACATAACAAGAAACTTTCTCTCATTTAATGGGAGCATATGGTTTTCAGATCTGCCCTTGCAGAGGAACATAGTGATCAAAATAAGCACGTCTTTCAGGCCAGGTAACGAACACCTATAATAACAAAGCACAAGAGTACAAATAGAATCATGAACATATTGATAAAATGGGTTAGCCTTTATCTTCTTCTACTATGTCTCAAACACCACATGGCTCATTCAATAATCCAGTCCCCCAGCAGAATCCTGGCTGAATGGGCCTTGCCTCATGCTGCAGGGTCACCACACTATCTTGTCTAACTCCATCGCAAGCAAATTCCAAAGTGGAGAGCACCCTGCTCCGAGGCCAAGCTAGCTTTTTGTCCATACACTGTGAACATGAGATTCTGAAATAAGTGCCAAAACCTGTCTATCTAGTTTATAAGCAGGGGTATAGTTAAATGGTTCTTTTCATTATTAGGAAGTTATTTGATATAATTGCACTTTCTTTACAAATCTCAAGGTTGGCTTGTTTGCATACTTTATTAAAAGATCATTATGCAATCAGTATCTTTAAGGGATGGTTCTAATTTAACACATCCTGGATTTCATTTAAAGAAATCTGGAAGAACTTTCAACGCAATGTGGCATTTTCAGAGAAAATGAAAAGTATATCTTAAATTGTATTTGGCAGCTAACATCCCCTTAACAACACCATTGCTAACTTGTTTGTAAACTATAATCCCCATTAACTGGACAGAAGTGCCCAGTTTTCTCTCAAGAGGGTCCTGTTAAGCACAGTGAAACAAAGCTAGGACAGAAGTTCATAGAGCAAAGTGAGGCCAAACGGTTAAGCATTTAAAACAGGGGCGTACATAGATGGCACCCATCAAACCTAATTATGTATGTGGGTTTTTTAATCCTCATCCGAAGATATGCTTATTGATTGGGGGCGGGGGGGGTGGGAGGGAGAGAAAGAGAAAGAAACATCAATGTGAGAGAGAACATAGATTGGTTTGCCTTTCTACATGCCCCGACAGGGAAGCAAACCCACAACCTAGGTATGTGTCCTGACCAGAAATCCAACCAGCAACCTTTCGGTACATGAGACAACACTGCAACCAACTGAGCCACAATGGCCAGGGTTATGTTTGTGTTTTTAATATACAACGTAAGTCAAGGCTCCGGGGTACTATAAGAAATTGAGAGTCTATTAATATTGACTAAGAGTAGAGTCCTAATCAGAAGATACACCCCTCTCTGTTTAGCATCTCTATGTGCATGTGCCAGAATTTCGTTAGGCCCTTGTATATATCACTTTATTATATTTTCCAACCTACTCTAAAAATGTTAAGCCATTTTATAGATAGGAAAAACCATGGTCAGAAAAATTAAGTTTATTTAACATTAAATAACTAAATAGTAACGGATCTCTGGTTTAAATCCAGATATTTCTGATTCAAAAGTCTATGCTCCATTTATAATTGTATTACAGGGTATTTAAGCATGGTCCATAGCCTGGATTATCTTGTACTCTATTGGTTAAATATTCTTGATGTAAATAATTTGATTCTTATATTTTTTAATTGTGAAAATTTGTGTCTTAGAATAAAATAATAAATATGACCTCTTTTCCCAAGAGTAAGTAGGTTCTTCTCTATATGTCAAATTTGTATATGTTCTCTATAGATAAGATTTTACTTAAAATAATTACCGCTTTATTTCCTACATGCTTACAAGAAATTGTTTTTCTTTATAAAATAACAAAATATATATTTATTTAAGAATACAATTTTTCTGTACTTATAAACAAAGCAAGAGAGTTCTATAGTCATACAAAGACCATCACTCATTCAAAATACTGTATATATAAAAAGAAAAGCACACTAAAAATTTGGTAATTAACCTAAATAAAAATCAATGTGACATTTGTTTGCAGTTATTCATATTACTTTTTTAAACTTCAAAGCAGCAGCATAAATGTTTGTCCAAAGTTTCCAATTTTAGTTTTAACTGTGGTTATTTAGCTTGTAAAGCACAACGCTGGCCTAATTTTCAAGCTCTAGACCTTATTAGTGAACATATTTCCATATTTAGAACCTCATATTAGTACTTGATTCTTCACGTACCTAATTTTTAGTGCCAAGCTCCTGATTTAGGTTCTTAAATGCATATTTCAAGCAGCCAACTACCTCTTATTGTAATTGGATTAAATTGTCAATGACCTATCATAAAGTAGATAAGATATGCCAAAAATGTTAATATAAAAGTTTAAGTTAGTAAGGTAGTCTAATTTTACTTATTTTTAAAATTTTATTATTTTTAATTTAACTTTTTTTCAATTACAGTTCACATTCAATATTATTTTGTACTAGGGGCCCAGTGCACGAATTTGTGCACCTTGAAAGAAACTGTGGGTGGCGAGGCTGTGGTGGGCACAGGGGTGGGTCTTGGCCCATCCTTCATGCCCTCACTCTGGCCCCTGGTCCCTTATCTGCCGGCAGCCCTGCTCCCGCCGCCGCCACTCCCACACACTGACTGTGCCGGCCCTGCTTGCACCGGCTGACAGTGTGGAGCCATTGGGGCCGGCGCCAGCAGCGGGTGCGAGCAGTGGGTGCTGCCCCGATCATCCCTCAGGAGCAGGGGGAGGTGGAGAAGCCTTCAGGGGCGATCGGGGCCTGGCAGCCGCCGATTGCACCTCCTGACAGCACTGAGCGATAGGGACCAGCACCGGGAGCAAAGAATTTTTAGTAACCACCAGAGGCTCTCCCCCATGACAGTGACCAGCGCCCCGCCGTGGTCTGGTGACCCCGCTCACCTGCTCCACCATCCAGCCACAGCCAATGCCACCATGTTCTGCGCTCTCCCACCTGCTGCCGATGCCCACCATGTTTCGTGCACGCCCCCTGGTGGTCAGCGCATGTCATAGTGACCGGTTGTTCTGTTGTTCCGCCGTTCGGTCTATTTGCATATTAGGGTTTTATATATATAGATTAGTTTCAAGTGTATAGAATGGAAGTTAAATGATTATATACCTTACAAAGTGCCCCCCTGATATTTCTAGTACCCACCTGGCACATACATAATCATTATAATGTTATTGACTATATTTCCCATTCTGTACTTTATTTTATTTTTAATATATTTTTGATTGATTTCAGAGAGAAAGAGAGAGGGAGATAAATATAGAAACATCAATGATAAGCGAGAATCATTGATCCGCTGCCTCCTGCATGCCCCACACTGGGGATGGAGCCTGCAACCAGGGCATATGCCCTGACTGGGAATCAAACCATGGTTCATAGATCTATACTCAACCACTGAGTCATGCTGGCTGGGCTCCTATTCTGTACTTTACAGCCCATGACTATTTTGTAACTACTAATCTATACTTCTCAATCTCTCACCTTTTTCATCCAGTCCCTCAGACCCCCACCCATCAGTCTGTTCTCTGTATCTGTGATTCTGTTTCTGTTTTGTTTGTTCATTTATATTGTTCTTTAAATTACACATATAAGTGAGATCATATGATATTTTTCTTTCTCTGATTGACTTATTTCACTTCACATAATACCCTCTAGATCCATCCATGCTATTGCAAATGATAAGATTTCATTCTTTTTTATGATCCAGTAATATTCCATTATACATATGTATGGAATAATACTACAATGAATTTAGGTGTGCATATGTTCTTTTGAATTAGTGTTTTGGGTTTCTTTGGATAAGTACCCAGAAATGAAATCACTGGGTCATAAGGCAGTTAAATTTTTATTTACATTTTTAATTTTTTTATTTAAATATATTACCATAATCCTATAAAAACCCTAAAGCCATCATTAGTAATTGGTTAGGTTTATAAATTAGGTTACTAAATTAGTGGTTCAAAATTATACCAATGATTTTTTTCTTGAATTTAGAAACTTGGTATTTATAATAATTTTACCAGATTTGCAGCATAAAAAATTGGGCAATCACTCAAGTTTTCTGTTATCTTAATATTTTGCTTATACAATGTCAGAACTAAAGTTAAGTTTAGGAAGCAGCAACCTCATCCTTTCATTTTATAAATGAGGTCTAGTGACTTGCTTAACATTACACAGAGAACCCATGATTCTTGGTTTCAGGTTTCATGGGCTTGCTATTTTTTGCTGCATTTAATTTAAAGGTGAATACATAATTGTCATACTGCAGTAGAGTTCTCTAACAGAACTACATTCAAGAGTCATTTACATATTTACACTAAAAGTCAACTCTTTTCAAGTCTGGATCTAAATCCATTTGAGAAACAACTTCTATACAGGGTGGGGCAAAAGTAGGTTTGCAGTTATTCATATGGAAAATAATACTATAATCTATATATAAAAAAGCCTAAGCAACCGTTACAACCAAACGACCGGAACAACAGGAATGACCAGTTGACCAGTAGCTATGATGTGCACTGACAACTAGGGGGCAGACACACAACACAGGAGCTGCCCCCTGGTGGTCAGTGCACTCCCACAGCCAACCTCCGGTGGCCAGCTGGTGGCATCGATGTCTGGCATTCGTTCCTGCCTCAACCGCCCGGCGACTGTTGCCTCCTCTTCTGACCCCACCCGGGCTGGGATGGGGAACCGGGGGTAGGCAGCAGCAGACACAGCCCTTTTCCCAGGGAACCTAGGGCTGGCTCCCTCCATAGGCCAAGCCCTGATCACCAGCCAGGCCTAGGAACCCTACCTGTGCACGAATTCATGCACCAGTCCTCTAGTTAATAAATAAGAATATAAGAATACATTTTGTGTTTTTCATAATTGTAACTGTAGACTTACTTTTGTCCCACCCTGTATGTATTTACAGATTTAGAGCTAACTACTAGGACCCGTGGTTTTGAGGGTGGATATAAATAGTAGTTATGTGTGAACCCAGTGAAGGTTATGACCACCACCCCCTCTCCCCATTTTTGTATTATTTATCTGGTTTACCTGCAGTATGCTGGAAACAGCAGCACTGAAGGTACTTTAATACTAAGATTAAAGTGACATCTCCGACCCACCAGTGTGGCTCAGTGGTTGAGCATTGACCCAGGAACCGATAGGTTGCTGGTTTAATGGTTCAATTCCCGGTCAGGGCACATGCCCAATTGTGGGTTCCATCCCCAGTGGGGGTGTGCGCAGGAGGCAGACGATCAATGAAGTTCCTCTCTCATTGATGTTTCTATCTCTCTATTCCTCTCCCTTCCTCGCTCTCTAAAAACCAATAAAAACATATTTAAAATAATAATAATAAAATGACATGCCCAACAGGGTGGCACTCTGGAAAATTAGATCCCTGAAGGACTTCCTGACTAGGAGAAGGGGCAGTGAGAATGTGGAAAGAGATACAATGAAGGCATCTGATTCAAGAGAGCACCTGAAAGCAAGAGGACCAAGTCTCCAAGATCAACAAGTCAAAGGAGAGGACTTTGCTTTAGCTCTCTCGTCCCAACGTTTTGTTCCCACAAATAAATAGACCTGTAATTCTTCTTTGCTCCATGTCATCAGCCTATGTTTGGTGCTACTTTCAGTTTGCATCCTGGAACAGCCTGCTGCTGTTTTCTCCCTGCACTTTCTCTCTCAGACAAGGAAAAGGACATAAAAGGACCATCTAGATTTGTGTCGCCACAAAGGCAACTACATCCCTAAGTAAAATAAAGGGCTGGGGCTCCTTCACCCAGAGCACGTGCATTCTTCAACATCAGAGAATTTGGGGAAATACAAGGGAAAGGCCTCTGCAGGGATTTATGCCTAATGTCATATCAGAGAGAAAACTGACGCAACTGTATACTGTATAATGTATTGACTTCTTCAGTTAGAGTTAATTTGTGCTGTAAGCTTTAGAGATGGAAAGTCCTTGAATGCTATGGAACATCTCCTGTGTGAAGCCTTCTCTAATTTCCCCAAGGAGTGTGTTCCCCCTCCTACCACATCCCACCTCTTTTCTTCTAACATATAGGACAATGGTCCCATTTATCTAGCACTGACTAGATTGTAATTAGCTACTTACAAGCCTGCCCGCAACAACACAATTAACCAATGGCTCATTGCTCATTGCGGGCAGGCCAAGTTTTTCTCTTTCTCTGTGGTTGCAGGCTCTGTCTACCTGAAATACCCATCCTCTCCCATCCAATCCCCATAGAAAATGTACATTTGACTTGAGAAGCCCAGCTCCAGCAAGTGTGTGTGTGTGTGTGTGTTCTTTTGTTCCCTGACCCACACACCCCAAACAGAATTAACCACATTCCAATCTGCTCAGTGTGACATTACAGCACTTTCATAAACTACTTAATACGGAGCCTGGCACATATGAGACAGCATTATAATGTAAAACCAAGAGCACAGTATCTTGAAATGATTGCTAGATTTTTTTAAACCTCCTGGCTTAATTATCTTGGGGTATTTAGTATAGAACGTAATGAATATTTAATAAAACAGAACTAAATATGAATTAAATTGAGCACTTTCTTTTATTAATGCTTTTATTCTCCAAAAGAAAAAAAAGTAAGAATAAAGAGAACATTCTAAATTTCAGAGAAAAAAGAAATAAAAATAAAAAAAAAAATGTTTTTAAAATTTGTTATTAAATTTATTGTGGTGACATTGGTTAATAAAATTATATAGGTTTCAAGTGTACAATTCTAAAGTACATCATCTGTATATGGCATTTGTGTTTCTCACCCAAAGTCAAATCTTCTTTCATAGAAATTCTACCTTTATCTGTTATTTTTTACTAGAAGCTGGGTGCATGAAATTTGTGCACTCGGGGGGCAGGGGTCCCTCAGCCTGGTCTGTGCCCTCTCGTAGTCCTGCAGCCTTTGGGGGATGTCTGACTGCCCTGGAGGCAGAAGAGGCTCCTGCCACCGCTGCTGTGCTCACCAGCCTTGAGCCCGCTTCTGGCTGAGTGGCGCTCCCCCTGTGAGAGTGCACTGACCACCAGGGGGCAGCTCCTGCGTTGAGTGGGATCAGGCCTAAACCGGCTCTCCAACATCCCCTAAGGGGTCTTGGATTGCAAGAGGACACAGGCCAAGCCAAGGGACCCCACCATTGCATGATCAGGGACACAGGAGTTTGCCCAGCTGGGAAGGGACTACGGGAGGGCTCCAGGGCATGTCCAGCCCATCTCACTCAATCCCAATCAGCCAGACCCCAGCAGCAAGCTAACCTATTGGTCGAGTGTCTGCCCCCTGGTGGTCAGTGCACGTCATAGTGAGCAGTTGAGTGGCCTTAGCATATCATTAGAATATTATGCTTTGATTGGTTGAACGGCCAACTGGATGACCAGACACTTAGCATATTAGGCTTTTATTATATAGGCTTACTAGAGGCCCAGTGCACAAAATTTGTGCACAGGTAGGATCCCTAGGCTTGGCCAGCGATCAGGGCCAATCAGGTTCCCTGTCTCCCTGCCTCCCTGCCTTCCTGCCTCCTCCTTCCCTCACTGCCTGTGTGCCGCCACCATGAGGTTCCCTGCCTCCCCACCTCCCCTCTTCCTCCTTCCCTCACGGCCCATGCACCACCAACGCACAGTTCCCTGCCTTCCCACCTCCCCACCTCCCCACCTCCCCCGCTCTGCCTTCCTTAGCTGCCTGCGTCCGCTGCGACTCAACCCAGTTCCCCATCCCAGCCCTGGGCCAGGCCCTGATCAGGCGATTGGGGCCTACCGGCTCAGGGGAGGAACCATTGGCGACCGGGGCCTGCAGGCTGGGGGCAGCTCCTGTGTTGAGCATCTGCCTCCATGGTGGTCAGTGTGCATCACAGCTACCAGGCATTCAGGTCGTTTCATTGTAATGGTCGCTTATGCTTTTTTATAGATAGATTGTACTTTACTAAAATTTTTTGTTGTTGTTTGTTTGGGAATTGTTTTGTATTGTTGTCAATCCTCACCTGAGGATATTTTTTCCATTGATTTTTAGAGAGAGTGGAAGGGAGGAGAGACAGAGAAAGAGAAACAGCAATATGAAAGAGACACATCAATTGGTAGCCTCCCCCGCGCTCCCTGACCAGAGCCAGGGATCGAGCCTGCAATCAAAGTATATGCCCTTGACCAGAATTGAACCCATGACCCTTCAGTCCTCAGGCCATCACTTTATCCACTAAGCCAAACCAGCCAGGGCTAAAATGTGTTTTTTTAAATATGAAAAATTTATCAGAAGGTAAATATGTAATTAAAAAGAAAACATTTTCTGTCCAATCACTTTAATGAAAATGTTAGGAAATAATTAGAAACAAAAATAGAATTTTTTTAATCACTTGGTATACAATTAAGATATAAATGCTTTAGACCAGTGGTTCTCAACCTTTCTAATGCTGTGACCCTTTAATACAGTTCCTCATGTTGTGGTGACCCCCAACCATAAAATTATTTTCGTTGCTACTTCATAACTGTAATTTTGCTACTGTTATGAATTGTAATGTAAATATCTGTGTTTTCTGTTGGTCTTTGGCGACCCTGCCAGCAGTTCTCAACCTGTGGGTCGCGACCCACAGGTTGAGAACCACTGCTGTAGAGCCTAAGACAATCAGAAAACATAGATATTTACATTACGATTCATTAACAGTAGCAAAATTACAGTTATGAAGTAGCAACAAAAATAATTTTATGGTTGGGGGTCACCACAACATGAGGAACTGTATTAAAGGGTCGCGGCATTAGAAAGGTTGAGAACCACTGCTTTAGACAACGAAGATATACTCTATTTTCAAAGAGTATATACACATTTGTAAGGTTGCCTAAAGCATGATTATTATTATTGTTTATATTTTTTGCTTTTTTAAAAAATTCATCATTATTGTTGAAAGTATTACAGATATCCCCCCTTTTTTTCCCCATTGTCCCCTTCCACCATGCACCCAACCCTCTCAGGCCTTCACTATACTATTGTCTGTGTCCATAGGCTATGCATATCTATATGTATAAAAGACTAAGCGACCAGCTGACTGTCCAGTAGCTATCACACACACTCACCACCAGGGGACAGATGTTCAACGCAGGAGCAGAAACCACAGGCATGGAAATATGAAACAGACTGATGAATCTTAGAGGGGAGGGGGGAGGGGGGAGGGCAGGAAGAGATTAACCAAAGATCTTATATGCATACTTGACCTGGCCTGTGGGAATCCATGCACAGGGTGCGAATCCATGTACCAGGCCTCTAGTATGTATATAAGTTTCCAGGTTAATCTTCTCCCCTCCTCCCAACCCCCACCTTCCATCTGAGTTTGGACAGCCTGTTCCAAGCTTCTAATATGTTTCTGGATCTATTTTGTTCATCAGTTTATTTTGTTCATTTGGTTCCACATATGAGTGAGATTATGTGATACTTACCTTTCTCTGACTGCCTTATTTCACTTAGCATAGTACTCTCCAGGTCCCTTCATGCTGTGCCAAGGGTAATAGATCCTTCATTTTTTTTAGCTGCATAGTATTCCATGTTGTAAATGTACCACAGTATTTTTACCCACTCATGTACTGATGGGCACTTGGGCTAATTCCAGATCTTAGCTATTATAAATTGTGCTGCTATGAACATTGGGGTTTTGGATTTCTTAGGCTATATTCCTTGGCAGTTTAATTTTTACTTTTTTGAGGAAACTTCATACTGTTTTTCATAGTGGCTATGAAATTTCCACTATGAAATTTCCAAAATATCCATTAGACTGGTCAGGCTAAAATAGCTACTAGAGTTCCCTTTTCCCCACATTCTTTCCAGCACTTGTCATTTATTGATTTGATGATGATAGCCATTCTGACAGGTGTGAGGCAATAACTCATTGTCATTTTAATTTGCACTCTCGGATGATTAGTGACTTTGAGCATGTTTTCATATGTCTCTTGGCCTTCTGTATGTCCTCTTTGGGGACATATCTATTTAGTTCCTTTGCCCACTTTTTAATTGGATTGTTTGTCTTCTTTTTGTTAAGTTGTATGAGTTCCTTATATATTTTTGAAATTAATCCTTTATCAGATGTATCATTGGCAAATATATTAATAAATATTTAAATTGTGCTTAATTTATGCTTAGTTTGGACATTTTACTAAACTATGTCACAACTGAAGAAACTGAGGCACATAGAAATTAAGTAATGTCCAAGGTTACATAGTAAGGGGCAGAGTTGGAATTTCAACTGAGGCATTCTGTCTAAATTTAAAATTTTTTAAAATATATTTTATTGATTTTTTACAGAGAGGAAGAGAGAGGGATAGAGAGCTAGAAACATTGATGAGAGAGAAACATCGACCAGCTGCCTCCTGCACACCCCCTACTGGGGATGTGCCCGCAACCAATGTACATGCCCTTGACCGGAATCGAACCTGGGACCTTTCAGTCCGCAGACCGACGCTCTATCCACTGAGCCAAACCGATTTCGGCCTAAATTTAAAATTTTGATTAAACTGATTCTTAAGATGCATTCTTACCTTGTGGCAAATAATCTTTTTGAGGAATGCTGATCCATAGCACTAATTTTCACTCCCATAAAATACTTTCTCTGTTTATGATTAGAATGTACAGTTAAAAATCTGCTGGGCACCTGAATTTGGTAGAACCATAGGTATCTTAGTCAAAATGTACAACCAAAGCTCATCATTATTCCCCACACCCAGCGGGGACTACCACACCCAGGCTCTCAGGCATGACCTTCAGACACCTGCCTTTTCTTTTCACCCCTTCTCCCCCACCCCTATGTAGTCAGTCACACAACCTTTGCATTCTTACTATCCTTCAACTCCATTCTCCTCTCCATCCCTATTGCTGCAACCTTCTTCCATATCCCCATTCCCTGGTTGGGCAACAGCCATGATCTCCCCATGGTCTCCTCACTTCCAGGCTTTCTTCATTCATATCCGGTTCATCCTTCAGACAGCTACAGCAGTAGGTGAACTTTCTAAAATGCTATTTTTAAAAAATATATTTTTATTTATTTCAGAGAGGAAGGTAGAGGGAGAGAGAGAGAGAGAGAAGCATTAATGATGTGAGAATCAGTGATTGGTTGCCTCCTGCACACCCCCTACTGGGGATGAAGCCCACAACCTGGGTATGTGTCCTAATTGGGAGATGGAAGCATGACCTCCTGGGTCATAAGTCAACGCTCAACCACTGAGTACCCTGGTCAGGCTAAAATGCTATTTTTATCTTTTCACCTTATATCCTAGGAATTAATTCCCTAGGCTAGAATAAAAGGCTATAAATGACTCTCTAGTCTTGCATTGTCAGATATGATAGCCATTAGCCACAAACTGTGAGTAGTCTAAATTGAAAAGCACTCTAAGTGTAAAGCATATGCCAGATTTCAAAAACTTAGTATGTCTAAAATGTAAAATATCTCTTTAATATTTTCATATTGATTATATGTTAAATGTTAACATTTTGGACATATTAAGTTAAATAAAAGATAGTATTAAAATTAATTTGCTCTCTTTCTCTTTTAAAAAGGTGGCTACTAGAAAATTTCAAATTACATAGGTGGCTTGCATCAAAATTTTCATTAGACTGTATTGAGCAGCTGTGCTGAACTCTGGGCAGCTTCTGGAATATACTAATCTGCCTAAAACGCCCTCCTAGTTCTCTACTCCCACAGCTTGCGTTGGTAAAAGCTCACTCATCTTGAGAGCAACTCTACTTCAATTTTCCCTGCCTCTTGTTTCTCCTCATGAACTTTTACTTTGCAGAACTGTCGCACTTAAATTTCCTATGCCAGTTCTTTACTAGTTGATAATAATGCCCATGAGAATAGTGGTCAAACATGTCTTACTGGACAATCCTGCCTGTAGCCACACACACTCCTTACACCTTCGAGGAGACCATACTCATCCGTACGTCAATAATTTAGCACTCCTCAAAGACTGTTCCTCCTTTTGCCAAATGTCTCCCAGGACTCAGAACTAATCCCTGTTCATGACTCTACAACACTTAGCATGGTGTCTCCCATGATTCCTGGAACACATGCAGTTGCAGCTGCTGGTTCCTACTCTTAGCCCATGTACAGAGAAACACAAAAGCACATCAGACTGCAATGGTGTTGACAGCAAAGGCTGTATCTTATGATGCTTTGTACCATCAAGGTACCTGGCCTGGCCTAAAGTGCTTTCACTGAGTCATTCACTCACTTAGCAAACACTTACTGTGCACCTAATATGAACAAGGTATTCAACTAAGAGTTTTAGAGGGAAAAATATAAATACCTTATCATTCTTGCTTTCAAGGAAAAATATACATGTACACAAATAACTATAAAACCGGGAATAATGGGATAAATTACATGGGAAATGGACATATAAAACGTTGTACTCTTGTGAAAAATGGACCAGGGCTGGGCAAGGGAAATTTAAAAGAAGAGATAGCAACTGGAACTGGACCTCAAAAACAGAGACCAGCCATTGGGAGAGTTTCCTATGGCCCTTTTTGGTTAAATTATAAATGTAGGGTGTTTTTTTTTTTTAAGTATATGTTGTTTTTATGTATTTAAGTATTATCTAAACTAAGTAAAAACTGGGCCCATTGTAAAATTCAGTATAGACTTCAAAAATTTCTGAGTAACAATTAACTTAATAAATACTAGTTAAGGGTCTAGTATTTGCTTAGCAATTCAGGAAATCACAATATAAGCTAAACAGACTTTAAACCCTTAAGGATTTTATAATCTAATAAAGCACTAGATATAGTAACAGATATTTAGCACTTATTCTATGCCAGATATTGATCAAAGCAGATTTTTAAATATTATTCCACATATGCCCTTAAACAACCAATATTGTTGCCAATTTACAGGTGAGGAAACTGAGGCACAATTGGATAATTACATGGGTATCTCCAATACAAACAATGTGATTGGCATTACAATAGAGTGTGGTTCTGTATAGCAAAGAGGGGGACTCTAACTTAAACCACACTGATCCATTGGTTTTCTTGTTCTCCTAAGATGCCCATGGCTGCTAAGTTATTAAGAAGAATTTTTTTTTCTTTCTTATCCAATAATGTCATCTTCATATGATGTGCCACTCACATTTTACATAAATGTCCCCATTTTGTTTAAAGCATCAAATCTTTTTTTTGAAATGACATTTAGGGCAATATATTTTTGCACCATAACATTTTAAATAATATTCAAATTTTTTTGGTTTAAAAATTATTTTTATTTAATATACTTGTGAAATTATTTCCAACTATATTATTTGGAGTATCTAAATTAATTATTTGATTCATGCCAGTAGTTAAGGCATTCAGTGGTGAATAAAATCAAATACAATTATGTGAATGGGCATACTTCTTTTGACAGAGAGGTTTAGGTTGAGCCACATAGCTGAGGACAGCATTTTGGCTCTGAAGTTGGTCAAATGGTCTTTTTATGATATTCTGCTGGCTTTGGAAGAGGCAGTGGTAGAGAAACTGTAAGACAGGAATCTAACTCCTGTATCAAAACCATCAAAAAAACAGCAGAGAGATAAACCATCTAATAAGGATAGACACCGTAGGGGGAAATGCGACTTTACTGTCTGCAGGGTGCTCTCTGGGTGATGATAAAGAAAATCATGGAGGTTTAGGAACTGTGGATCTAAAGTTGATTTATTACACAGTCAGAATTTTTTTTTGCACGATATACTAGCTGTAAATGCATAAAAAACCTGCAGGACTTCTCTGGAAATGTTTCTGTATTGATTTCATCCTTGCTTGAGTCAGATATGGATGTTTCCTTTTATGCAAAATGCTGATGTGTACCGATTTGTGACTGGGTTGGTGCCTTTAGGAATTCTCTGTAGGGTATGAAAGTAACCATATTGTAACAGTTTGAAATTGGAAGAACCTCATTTTCCATTTACTTTCACTTACTCAGCAACAAAACACTAAAGGCCAATGACAACCCTTCTCCTCCCCCCTCATTTCAGCTCCAAAGATATTCTTTGACATTTTGTATCCATTTCCTAGACCTTTTCCTTATTATCACTGCATTAATTCTTCTCTTTTCCTAAAAATAATTACTTTCTAGAGCCCATTTTTTATTTAGCATAAAACATTGATTTCCAGTGAAGATAAATACCAGGTGATGGTTCTAACACATTTCGAGTTATATTGGTTTGAAATGCCTCAGATACAATGCTAGGCAGAGGGTTAAATAAAGCAGCAGCATTAAAGTTTACCTTTGAATAAAATGCATATGTATATTGTCCTTCTTTTTCAGAAAGGCTTTTGCATTTTTCATGTATTTGTGTATGTTTGATTTCCAGGACCTATGTCAATGTTTGTGTACATCTGTATTAGGATGTCCTTGTGCACTGTGAAAATTTAGTAAGGCAATGCTGTTCCAATCATAACTCCAAGTTTGCAAAGTGGAACTTGCCCTGGTCTTTGAAAGTCCATAGGTCATGTTTTGAGAAAGAGGATTTCAATGGTGGGCAAGTGTGCAGATGTTGTTTGTGATAGTGCACTGTATGATAGAGTGTGGCTGAGCCTCTATGTATTGGATGCTGGTGAGTTGAATATACCTGGGCTCATGGACATTGTGTGTAGTTCTGAGATATTAGGGCACAAAAATAAGAAAAGAAAAAACAACAAAAAACTCCACACCTTACAATGAAGAAACTACCTATAAGTTTCTAAGCAACAAAAATTTATATATCTATACTAATAAAAGGGCAATATGCTAATTAGACTGGGTGGACCAGCCATCTCCCGGACGTCCAACTTCCTTTCAGACAAAGCCATGGTGGTGGGGGCCGAGGCAGAGGCAGTTAGGGGTGATCAAGCCAGCAGGGGAGGGCAGTTGGGGGCAAGATCAGGTTGGCAGGGGAGGGCAGTTGGAGGCAAACAGGCCAGCAGGGGAGGGCAGTTGGGGGCGAGATCAGGCCATCAGGGGAGAGCAGTTGAGGGTGAGATCAGGCCGGCAGGGGAGGGCAGTTAGGGGTGATCAGGCAGGCAGAGGCAGTTGGGGGCAAGATCAGGCCAGCAGGGGAGGGCAGTTAGGGGCGATCAGGCAGGCAGGCAGGTGAGCAGTTAGAAGCCAGCAGTCCCAGATAGCAAGAGAGATGTCCAATTGGAGAGGGTGCAGGCTGGGCTGAGGGAATGACCCCCACCCCGTGCAAAGATTTTGTGCACCGGGCCCCTAGTATATATACTGAGTGGGCAGATTATTATGATCTCTGAACACATAATAATCTGGCCACTCAGTGTGTGTGTGTGTGTGTGTGTGTGTGTGTGTGTGTGTGTATACATATACACACACACACGTATATATAGTGTATATATATACATATATATATATATTACTATTTTTAAAATATTTTAAGAGAATGACTTCACCTGATATCATAGTAAAAAAGGAACATGGTCCAAAGATTCCAGCTGCAGCAATGATTTAACTGTGACCCTCTGAGTTTCCTGATCTCTACAGGTTTGCTTATTTCAATTACCAGTATCATTTTGGGCTCAAGGGGCAAACCCATTATCCCAAATAAAGACCTGTGAGGCAAAATTGGGTCAGGTATGGGCCAGCCTACATTCAAACCTCAGTTCTGCTCTTATTATCTCTGTGACCTTCAAAATGGTACTTAATCTTACTAAGACTCCTTAGAAAGACTTATTATGAAACAGATAACAATCATACACCTACCTCACAGAGTTTAATGAAGAGTAAGCTACATAATCCATATGAAGTGCTTAGCCCACAGCCTGTACAGTAGTTAAAAGCTGGATGAATACCAGGTAACTATTATTATATCAAACAAAAGCATTGATTGATTTCTCATTATCACACTGGATTGATGAAATTTTAAAACTATACTTTTATTAAACACTAGTATTTATTTTTATTTATTTATTTATTTACTTATTTATAATATATTTTTATTGATTTCAGAGAAGGAGGGAGAGGGAGAGAGAGACAGAAACATCAATGCTGAGAGAGAATCACTGATCGGCTGCCTCCCACACAACCCTCACCGGGGATCAAGCCTGAAACCCAGGCATGTGCCCTGACTGGGAATCAAACCATGACCTCCTGGTTCATAGGTCAACACTCAACCATTGAGCCACACCAGCCAGGCAACACTAGTGTTTATTTTTTGAGGCGACTTTAATTCATAATATTTGTGTTAATTTTAAGATGCATACACACATGAATCCAAACAGGTCTGAGAAACATATCAGTGGGGAGGGGGGATAGGACATAGATTTGAAGACCATGAAGTCTGTATCAGGCAATGTCCAGTCAAGACGCAGAAACCACGTCAGTGATTTACACAGAGAGAATGTAATGTGAATTCATAGCTATGTATAAAGTTGTTGATTAGGGAACTAGAAAGATAAGAGCCGAAGTTATTACAAAGGTACAATTTCTAGAAGTGACTACCACCCACAGAGCTCAGAGGAAAATGGGAATTAGTTGGAATTACTGAAACTTGGTGGGCCTCTGAGGAGGGAGCTTGTTCTTCAAGTGGTGGTGACATTGCGGACTGGATTCAGCTGCTGCTACAGGAAGGACCTGCCAGTGCTGGGATGGAGGATGCTGCGGGGCTGAAGTCACAGAGACAACAAGCCCACAGGATGGCAACAAGAAATAGGGAAGAACAAGCTCCTCTCCCTCCTCCAGCCTTGCCATCTCCGCCAGGATTTTCAAGTACAGAGTCTAACAAGAAACCAGAAATGGGATGTATGAGAGTCCCACCCCCAACTGCCAAGGCAGCATTGGAAGAGTGGTTTGAAGCTGTGATAGTTTAAAACCTGGAACAAAGTTCAATATGATTTCCCTTATCGGAGTTGCAAATTTGAATTTGAGCCTTTCTGCATGAAAAACTCTTAGATATTTTATTCTTTTTGATGAAATCATAAATGGAATTCTTTCTTAATTTCTCTTTCTGAGAGTTTATTTTTGAAAATGCAACCGGTTTCTGAACAACAATTTTGTATCCTCATATACTTACTGAATTAAGTTATTTTTTAAAAATATTTACATATTCTTTTTAAAAATTCTTTATTGTTTAAAGAATTACATATAGTATTACATATGTCCTTTTCCCCCACTGACCTCTCCCTGGTCATCCCCAACCTCTAGCACATGCCCTTTTCCCTCATTGACCTCTCCCTGGTCATCCCCACCCTCCAGCACATGCCCTCACCCCCTTACTCTCTGTGTCTATTGGTTAGGCTTATATGCATGCATACAAGTCCTTTGGTTGATCTCTTATCCACCCCCCACCCCATCCCACCCACCTCCCTTCTGAAGTTTGACTGTCTGTTCAATGCTTCTGTTACTTTGGATCTATTTTTGTTCATCAGTTTATGGTGTTCATTATATTCCACAAATGAGAGAGATCTTGTGATATTCATATTTATCATTTGGGGTGAAATGTTCTTAAAATGTCAATTAATTCCATCTGATCTACTGAGTCATTTAGGATTGATGTATCTTTGCTGAATTTCTGTCTAGAAGATTTATCCAGTGATGTCATGGGATATTAAAATTGCCTACTATGATTGTATTGCTGTCGATCTCTCCCTTGATATCTTCCAGAAGTTTTCTTTGTGTTTGTTTTTTTTTAATGTATTTGGGTGCTCCTGCATTGGGTGCATACATGTTTACCAGAGTTATAGCCTCTTGTTGTATCGATCCTTTTAGTATTATGAAGTGGCCTTCCTTATCTCTTGTTATGGGCTTCACTTTGAGGCCTATTTTGTCAGATATAAGTATTGCTACCTCAGATTTTTTTTTTCATTTCCATTTGTCTGAAAGATATTTTTCCATCCCTTCACTTTCGGTTTGTGTGAGTCGCTTGTTCTTAGGTGGGTCTCTTATAGACAGCATATATATGGGTCATGTTTTCTTATCCATTCAGCCACTCTATGTCTTTTGATTGGAACATTTAGTCCATTTACATTTAAGGTTATTATTGATAGGTATTTTTTTGTAACCATTTTTATTCTTTATGCCTGTGTTCCTATTTCCCTTTCTATTTCTTCTTTTTACACCAGTCTCTTTAGCATTTCTTGCATTGCTGGCTTGATAGTAATACCAGGTGTATCGGTTAATAATGCGGATTTTTTTCAACAGATGGAGTTACACATATGTTGATTTATATGTGATTTGATATGTATGATATTTTGTTGTATTGACAGCGAGCTTCAAAACTTCATATGTCAAATTTTCTGAAGGTGTTAACATCATAGATATTTTTACATGCCAAAAAAACAGCATTTGTGGGAAGTGTTAATTCATTACTTTATTTTGAAGAAAAGTGCTACTGAAAGTTATCATATACTTTGGGAAGCTTATGATGAATATGCTCCATCTCAAAATACTTGTGAACGCTGGTTTAAAAGCTTTAAAAGTGATGATTTTGATGTGAAAGACAAAGAACGTCCAGGTCAACTGAAAAACTTTGAAGAGCAACAATTACAAGCATTATTGGATGAAGATACATGTCAAACTCAAAAACAACTTGCAGAAATATTAAACGTTGCTCAGCAAACAATTTCTGATCATTTACAAGCAATAGGAACTATTTTAAAGGAAGGAAAATGGGTGCCACTTCAACTGAATGAAAGACAAATGGAAAACCGAAAAGTCATCAGTAAAATGTTGCTTCAATGGCATAAAAGAAAGTCTTTTTTGCATCAAATTGTGACTGGCCATGAAAAGTGGATTTATTTTGAGAATCCCAAATGCACAAAATCATGAGTTGATCCAGGTCAACCATCAATATCAACTGCAAGGCCAAATCCCTTCGGAAAGAAAACAATGCTCTGCATTTGGTGGGATCAGGAAGGTGTGGTGTATTATGAGCTTCTAAAACCAGGTGAAACCATTAATACTGATCGATACCGATAACAAACAATCAATTTGAACCACTTTGATTGTGGAATGATCAGAATGTGCCAGAAGACACGGCAAAGTAATTTTGCTTCATGATAATGCACCATCACACACTTCAAAGCCAGTTAAAGACACGTTAAACTATCTTGCCTAGGAAATATTGACCCACCCGCTGTATTCACCAGACCTTGCTCCTTAAGATTACCACTTGTTCCGATTGATGGCACATGCTATTTCTGAGCAGCACTTCAAAACATACAAAGAAGTGGAAAATTGGGTCTCTGAATATTTTGCCTCAAAACAAGAAAAGTTCTATTGAGACGGTATCCACAAATTACCTGAAAGATGGGGGAAATGTGTAGCTAGCAATGGATATTACTTTGAATAAAGCACTTTTGATGTTCCTTTTGAAATGATCATGTTTTCTTTGATTACAAAATCTGCATTATTAACCAGTACATCTGATAAACTCCCTTAGCCTTTTTTTTTTGTCTGTGAAGCTCCTGATTTCACCTTCAATTTTGAATGATAGCCTTGCTGGGTAGAGTATTCTTGGATTCAGTCCCTTGCTTTGCATTACTTTGTATATGTCATTCCATTCCCTTCTGGCCTGATGTGTTTCTGTTGAGAAATCATTTGATAATCTAAAGGGAGATCCTTTGTAGGTAACTCTCTGTCTCTCTCTTGCAGCCTTTAAGATTCTCTCTTTGTCTTTAATGTTTGGCATTGTAATTATGAGGTGTCTTGGTGTGGATTTTTTGGGGTTCGTCTTGTTTGGGACTCTGTGCTTGTGTGACTTTTTCTTCCCCAAATCAGGAAAGTTTTCTGTCATTATTTCTTCAAATAGGTTTTCTAATCCTTGATTCTCTTCTTGTGCTTCTGGCACCCCTATTATACGTATGTTACTTCATGTCATTTTGTTCCAAAGCTCCCTTAGGCTCTCTCTGCTTTCTAATTTTTTTCTCCAATTGCTGTTCAGATTGGGTGTATTTCTCGGCCCTATCTTCTAACTCACTAATTCCATCCTCTCCTTCTATTCTACTATTGAAACCTTCCATTGTGTTTCTTATTGTAGCTATATAAATTTTGATCTCCTCTTGATTCTTACATAAGTTGATTTTCTCATCCATCCCATTTATGAACTGTATTACTCTTATTCTGAATATTTTTTTCTGACATATTGCATATCTCTCTTTAATTTAGTTCCTTTTCTGGTGATTCCTCCTTTTCTTTCCTTGAGGGCTGTTTTTTTGTTTTGTTTGTTTTGTTTGTTTGTTTTGTTTTGTTTTTTGTCTCCCCAATTTTTGCTGTCTCTTTCTGGCCCTGGGAATCCTGCTTAGTGTTTGAGAGGCTGAAGACCCTACCAGGGCAATGGTCTGGAAACAGAGGCTGGGTCTGCCTTAAGTCTCACACCTTTCTTGTCTCTGCTCTGAGTTGTAACCCCTTCTCCCACCCTCAGTTGTCTGCTTCAGATGCTCAGGGTGGTGGAAGTATATGCACAGTTCCTCTGGTGTGCAACTCCCTTGGAGGACCCAGAGCCTTCTGGCCTGCAATTCCCTGTGCAGCCCTGGCACCTGTGGCAAGGTGGCACCCTAGATCCCTCTGGCAGCACACTTGAATCATGGTTCTGTGGCCCCTGACTGGGCATACCGGCTTGCTCCAGGTCACCCAGGCAGCACTCTCCTGCATCCCAGAGTAAGGCATGTGCTGGGTTGCTCCACATAGTCCCTGCAGGACTGTCCCAGGGGCTGAGGAGAAACATGAGTAGATTTCTCTGGATCACACAGTGAGAGCTCCCCTGTGGCCTGAGTGGGGCACAAGCTGGTTTACTCCAGGTTGCCCTGGCAGCAAGTCCCTGGGCTCAGGGTGGAGTGGGCATGGGTTTCTCTGGGTCACACATTCCTTGCTTTCTTGTAGCCCTGACTGAGATGCACACTGGGTTGCTCCAGTTTGCCCCTCCTCAGTGTGGAGCAGGAGCAGGTTGCCCTGGGTCACTCCGTCCACGCTGTCCCGATGCCCAGTTAGGTGTGCGTTGGGTTGCTCTGGGTGGCCCTGGCAGGACCATTCTGGGGGCCTGGGTGAGGTGGGTGTGGGTTCCTCTGGGTCACACAGTCAGAGCTGCCCTGTTGCCCTGAGTGATGCGTGTGCTGGGTTGCTCTGTGTCGCCCTTCCCAGGCCAGGATGAAGCGGGCGTGAGTTGCTCTGGGTCACTCCAGCAGGGCTGTCCAGGGGGCCGGGGTGGAGTGGGCACCAGTTGCTCTGGGTTGCACAGGTTGCTCTGGGTTGCACAGTCTATGCTCTCCTATGATTCAGAATGAGGCATGCTCTGGGTTGTCCCAGCACCAGATCCTGGGGCTTGGGGTGGAACAGGCACCGGGTGGCTCCTGGTCAGGCTAGCAGCATTGTTCTGGGGTCCGGGTCAGGGGTGGAGCACAGGGTTTCCCCTGGCTTGCACTCACTGTGGGGTCTTGGAGCCAGATCCTAGGATGCTGGGTCCTAGCGGGCTGGTGAGGAGGCCTGGTGCAGGAGCTCACTTTGGTGGCACACCCTCCCTGCAGTCATCTGGGAGCCTGTTGGGAGGTACTGTGCCACTCACTGCATGGGCATGGTGGTGGTTCCATGTGGGTTATGGCTGGCAAGCAGCATTCTCTAGGTATCCTCTGCCCTTCCTTATTGAAAATTGTCTCCTCAGCTGTGTCTAATTTGTTAATTCAAGGTGGAAGTTCTCTGATTTAGTTGCTTTCCTTGCCTGGCCCTAGGAGGAGGTGCATACACTGCTGCCTATTCAGCTGCCATTTGTATTGCTGAATTAATTTATCATATCTAATAGATTTTGGTGAAATCTTTAGGGTTTTCTCTATGTAAAGTATCATATCATCTACAAATAATGACAGTTTGACATCTTCCTTTCCAATTTGGATGCCTTTTATTTCTTCTTCTTGTCTGATTGCTTTAGCTAGAACTTCCAATATTTTGTTGAATAAAAGTGGTGCAAGTGGACGTCCTTGTATTGATTCTGATCTTAAAGGAACAATTTCAGCTTATCACCCATGTTAGCTGTGGGTTTGTCATATATGGCCTTTATTATGTTGAAGTGTCTACTCTCTATCCCCACTTTGCTAGAATTTTTGTCACAAATAGATATTGAATTTTGTCAAATGATTTTCCTGCATCTATTTACATGATCATATGATTATCTTTCATTTTGTTTATGTGGTATATCACTTTAATTAATTTTTAAATATTGAAGCAAACTTGCATTCCAGAAATAAACCCTTTTTAACCATGGTGTATGATCTTTTTAATATAATGGTGAATTTGGTTTCCTAATATTTGGTTGAGGATTTTTGCATCTATGTTATTCAGGGATAAATATATATATATATATATATATATATATATATATATATATATATAACTGTATTTAGTGTCTTTGTCTGGTATCAGTATCAGGGTAATGCTGGCCTTGTGAAATGTGTTTGGGAGGCTTATCTCCTTTTGAACATTCTTAAAATAGTTTGAGAAGAATAAATGTTAAATCTTCTTTGAATGTTTGGTAAAATTTACCTGTAAAGACATCAAATCCAGAACATTTGTTTGGGGGAGTTTTTTAATTACTGATCTGATTTCATTAGTAGTAATCAGTCACTCAGATTAGATTTTCTGTTTCTTCTTGATCCATTCTTGAAAGCTTATATGTTTCTAGGAATTTATTCATTTCTGCCAGATTGTCCAATTTGTTGTCATATAATTGTTCACAGATTTTCTTATAAATCCTTTGCATTTCTGTGGTATCAGTTATCATTTCTCTATTTTTATTTCTGATTTTATTTATCTGGGTTCTCTCTCATTTTTTTCTTGATGAGTCTGATTAAAGGTTTAGAAACTGTCTATCTTTTCAAAGAAATGGCTCTTGGTTTCACTGATCTTTTGTATTGCTTTTTAGACTTTATTTTGTTTCCTTTCCCTCTGATCTTTATTATTTCCTTCCTTCTACTCACTTTTGCTTTGTTGTTCTGCTTCTAGTTTCTTTAGGTGTAAGATTAGATTATTTTCTTAAAAAAATTATTGTTTCTTGGGCTAGGTCTATATTGCTATGAATTTCTCTTTTAGAACTTCTTTGGCAGTGTCCCATAGTTTTTCATTTGTCTCAAGTAGTCTATTGTTTTCTTCTTTGCTCTCATTAACCCATTCATTCTTTAGTAGCATGTTATTTAGCCTGCACATGTTTGTGTGGTTTTCAGTTTTCTTCCTTTCTGGTTTCATACTGGTGTGATTGGCAAAGATGGTTGATATATTTCAATCTTTTTAAATTTATTAAGACTTGTTTTGTGGCCTAACCTATGGTCTAACCTGAAAAATATTCCATGCACTTGAAAATAATGTATATTCTGCTGCTTTGGAGTGAAATGCTCTAAAAATATAAATTAAGTCTATCTGGTCTAATGTTATCATTTAAGACTGCTTTTTCCTTATTCTTGTTATTAGTATTATATGTATATTTAAATCCCTCTACATTGGGTGCATAAATGTGTACAAAGCTTTTATCTTCCTGTTGGATTGATCACTTTAGTAATTATGTAATGTTCATCTTTGCCTCTTGTTAGAGCCTTCATTTTAATGTTAGTTTTTTTTTCCCTGGTATAAGTATTGATAACCCAACTTTTTTTTTTTCTTTTCCATTTGCATGAAATAGCTTTTTCCAACCCATTAGTTTGTGTGTATGTGGGGTTTTTTTTTTATTATTTTTTATCTGAAATGGGTCTCTGGTAAGCAGCATAAGTATGGGCCTTATTTTTATCACCCATTCAGCCATCCTGTGTCTTTGATTAGAACATTTAGTCCATTTACATTTAAAGTGATTTTGATAGGTATGTAGTTATTGCCATTTTATTAATTATTTTTATTGTTTTTATAGTTCTTTGTTTCTCTTTTACTATCTTGCTCTCTTCTCTGATATGTTGATGACTGTAAATAGTGTTATGTTTGAATTTATTTCTTTTTGTTTCTTGTATATCTTGTAGATTTTTGGTTTGCTGTTTCCATGTACTTTATATATACTAATTTATATTCAAAACAGTCTTTTTTAAGTTGATGGTCACTTAAGTTTGAACACATCCTAAAATTAGTATAATTTTTATTTTCCCCCTACACTTGTTTTTGTCATTACTTTTAAATCTATGTCTATACATATTTGTGTATCTCTTAATTTAATGTTGTAATTACACCTTATTTCCCCACTTTTGTCTTTTAACCTTTGTACTAGCTTTATAGTTGACTGAACCCTGCTTTTACTAAGTGTTTGCCTTTGTCAGTGGGACTTGTTTTCTTTACTAAATTTTTTATTCACATATTTTTTTCTTCTTAGCAATGTTTCTTTACCATTTCTTATAATACTGGTTTAGTGGTGATGGACTCTTATAGTTTTTCTCCTTTAATTCTAAATGATAGCCTTGCTGAGTAGAATAATCTTGGTTTTAGGTCTTTGCTTTTCATCACTTTGACTATTATGTGTCAATCCCTTCTGAGATTGCAAAAGTTTCTGCTGATAAATCTCCCTTGTAGGCAACTAACTGCTTTTTTCTTGCTGATTTTAAGGTTCTCTTTTTGTTGTGAACCTTTAGTATTTTAATTATAGTGTCTTGGTGTGCGCTTCTTTGGATTTGTCTTATTTTGTATTCTATGTGCTTCCTTGACTTGTATATCTATGTTTTTCACCAGATTAGAGAAATTTTCCATCATTTCTAAAAGCAGATTTTCAATTACTTACTCTCTCTTTCTCTTCTACTTCTGGTACCCCTATGATACAAATGTTGATATACTTGATGTTGTCCCAGAGGCTCCTTAAACTGTCCTTATGCATGTTATTTTTTTGTTTGTTTTTTGGAAGGGTGATTCTTTTTTCCTTTTTGCTGTTATGATTATGTGTTTTCCATTACCTTGTCTTCCCGATCACCAATTTAGTCCTCTTTTTTCTCTACTCTACTAGTGATTCCTTCTAATGTATTCTTCATTTTAGATATTGTATTCTTCATTTGGGACTGTTGGTTTTTTTTAATGTTTTCCCTCATCTTTTTTAAGATTTATATCTTTTGTTGATGTTCTGAGTTCATCTGTTCTAACCCTAATTCATTGAGCTTATTTTTAACCATTATTTTGTACTCTGTATCTTATAGATTCCTTGTTTCTATTTCATTTAATTCTTTTTTTTTTTTTTTTTTAGTTTTATTCTGTTCTTTCATTTGGGACCTATTTAATTGTCTCCTTATTATGTTTAACTCCCTGTGTTATTTTTCTGTTTTAGGCAGATCTGCCATTATCACTGTTTTAACAAAGTTGCCTTATATCAGGTTTTGTGAGCCCAGTGGCACAATCTTCTTAACCACTTTTGTCAGGAACTCCAGGGAGTGTCCTGTGTGTCTTTTTTGTGCCCTCTTATTTTGATTGAATCTTGATTGTTGTTGACACATCAGTGGGAATTTATCCTCAGTTGGCTGACTGTGAGGTCTGGCCATGACTACATTTGATGAACTGTGTGTGGGGACAGATCCTATGGAGTTGTAATCACTATAGTAGGCCTCTGGTGCCTGCTGGGTCTGCTCCTTTGGTGTCATTTGTGGAGGTAGTCGGGTGTTGCTCTGATGTGATCTGAAGCTGGCTACCAAGTGTTGGTTCTGGAGCCTATTGAAAGTGCCTCCAATGCAGGCCAAGGTCAGTGCTGGGCCTTTGGCCTCTTTGTAGGAGCTACAAAGTGATTGGTGGTTGGTTTTCATGTGGGCTATTTGGAGGTGCTTAGGAAATACTATGCTGTAAATGAACCTGGCTACCACCTGTACCAGGCGTGGGACCCTTTGGCATTATGAGGTGAGCTGAGGCTAGCCTTCACTTTTGCTGGGCTTGTGGTTACTTAGTTGAAGCTGCATTCCAGGCCAAGACTGGCCTGAAATCACTGAATGGGATTTATAGTGCAATTTGAGACCAGTTGCTGCTTGTGTTGCTTTTGGGGACACTTTGCAAGAACTACAAAACACATTGAAGACAGCTGCTTCTTATCTGGGGTTTATAACCTTTAAGAGATGTTTGGAAAGTCTAGAATGCTAGCCAAGGCAGGCTGTTTGTTTGGAGACGCCTCTGGATGAAGCTCAGGAAAGGCAGGTGAGTTGGGTGGGCAGGGTGTCAGGGAATCACCAGGGTGGGGTGAATGTTGTTTGCCATATTAATGGAGAACTCAGATTAGGTGCCTGCTTATGCGGGGCCAATTGTGTGGATGGAGAAATTAACAAAAGAACAAGGATGGCTGCCAGCACTTTTGTCCATGGTTAAAGTTGCCCTGACCCTTGCTCCTCCAGAAGTTTGATCCATTTACTCCCTCCTCTTATGTCCCTGCTGCTTTTTGAGATACTGTACTGGAATTTAGAATAAGTAGGTTTGTGAGCAAGTGAGTTTGTGCGTGGTCCCTTTGAAAGAATTGCCTTGGTTTCTAGTAGCTTTTTGTCTTTCTCATATGTAATTTCTACTGATTTTACAACCAGATATTATAGGGACTCCTCTTCCTGGAACTTGTGCCTCCAGGTGGGGAGTCCACTGTGGGGCTGGGACCCCTTGCTCCTAAGGGGGGACCTCTGCAGCTGAGATTACCCTCCCAATTCTGAATCACCACACTGTTGGCATGGGACCTGCCTATTCTGCATCCTTGCCTCTCCCACCAGTCCAGACCTGGCTTCTTTAAATCCTTATTTATAGAAGTTCTGTTCAGCTAATCTTCAGGTGGTTTTCAACGATGGTTGTTCTATAATTTAGTTGTAATTTTGATGTGGTCATGGGAGAAGGCGAGCACAGAGTTTACCTACTCTGACATCTTGAGCAGAAGTTAACAGTACATCTTCATGTGTAGGAAATGATCCATAACTCAATATTCTAAATAAAAAAAGCAGTATTATGTCAATGTATACTCTTTACTTATTCATACTCTCTAAAGCATTATAAAATAAACTTTCTGTGACTGTTTTATATACATACTTGCTGTCTTAATTATTATAAACAATGGAAAATAATATTTCTGTTTTACTATATAATATATAAAGTTTAATTTAAAATACATTTTTATTAATTTTTAACATAATAGAATTAATTTCTGGACTATGACATTAGATTCTATTGACATTAGCATGGTTCTGTGTGTTGCATGTGTTAGATTCATTTAATAGATGAATAAATGAAATCACAGATTAGCTGAAATAATGTGCTCACAACTAGTAATAGGCAATTTTGGACTATGCACTCAACTTTTCTAACTCCTGAATTCAAGCTTATTTTTATCATAGCACACCTTCAAAAATAAAACAAAAGAAAAAAATAAGTGTAATAGAGAGGCTCAAGAGTTTTTTCACAGTTGCTAAAATAATATAACAAAATAATTCTTTGGTTAGGAGAGATGATTTTAATGAAGCCTATTTCCTCCATAACTATGTTAGAGCCTCGGTGGTTTGGGATTAACTTTCCATGTAAATTTCCCTGGCCTCAACCCCTGTTAATACTCTTGAATATACTTTTATTAAAACTTTCATATGCTGATTTGATTTGCAGAAGACTTACTTATTCAGGGCTTTTCGCTTTCTGCTCATCTTTTAAATGGATGTTAGAGATTGTCTCTAAGATTTCTGAGTCTGTTCTTGCATGTCTGTGTCTGCCCTTAGTATGGCCAGCTCCTTATAAGCTTGAGGCCTTCTTATGAGGGACTACAGAGGGAAGACAGATAAATAACGCACCAGTCCTCCTTGTCCTGACACGCACTGGACCATGATATTTTTACAAGCTGTTGAGTCTTAGTCATTTTGTGGGAAAAATAAAACAGTTATTCTTACAACCCCAAAGAGATTCTGCTTTCTCTATATTCCTGAGGATAATAGGCCTAAGTGTGTTCAATTTCTGGCTTTGGTCCTAGTCAGAAGCTTGAAGTACTCATGACATATTTCTTGTCTTCTGTCTGAAAATTTTCACATTGACATCAATCAGTGGTCAGCTGAAGAACTGCAGACTGTGGAATAGGGCTGGGAAGGAAGAATGAATGCTTGTGCTTCATCCAAAACAAATTTCTCCATTGTTTGACAGTTGTTGAGCAATAAAAATGATGCTTTGGATTCTGTTTTTTCACTTGTGACCTGAAGTATTTTGGCAATGCAACATGCTAATCAAGAACAGTAGGAGAAACATTTTCACAATTTCTTCCTTAAGGTTTTAAGGTCTGGAAAGCACACACAAAAGACACACAGGTAAGGTAAGACAAAACATATTGTTCGTATTTAGATATATATTTAATTATATATACTAATGTAAATCAACGAGATGCAATATCAAGATGGTTTCTAAACACAGTTTTAGAAAATTAATGTTATTCATTTTTTTTTAATATATTTTATTGATTTTTTACAGAGAGGAAGAGAGAGGGATAGAGAGTTAGAAACATCGATGAGAGAGAATCATCGATCAGCTGCCTCTTGCACACCCCCTACTGGGGAATGTGCCCGCAACCAAGGTACATGCCCTGACCGGAATCGAACCTGGGACCTTTCAGTCCGCAGGCCGACGCTCTATCCACTGAGCCAAACCGGTTTTGGCTTAATGTTATTCATTTAACACAAAACAAAATATTTATAGTTTTAATTTTTCAGGATTTCTTATTTATAAATTTCCCCAATTGTAGCCTCAAACATGATGGGAGTTTGAAGATCTAGTCCACACCCAAAGGGTGTCAAGATCACCCGGATTCTGTCAGGGGACCCTTCTGTCAAATTGTTCACAGAACTTTCTCTGAGAGGCAGAAATTCTGAATAATTTATAGGATTTCTCCTGGGGGAAAAATGTATAAAACATATAAACACATTAAAGGGAAAGGACTGTGATGAAGAATTTTACCCTACTTGCAAACTACCAAGTTAGCCTGCATGGTTTCATGGATGTTGGCAGAAGACATGAGACTCCTGGATCAGAGATGAAAACAGCATGAGTATCATGTGTCAATTCCCTTTGCCACCCAATTTCTACAGGAGTGATATTGAATAGTCCTGGTGGGTTCTTCACACAGGGCGAAGAAGAAATTCAAGAAATCTGAATGTTTTATAGAGGCTGCAAGCATATCTAGTCTTTTTGCCAGAGAGGGACACTGCCTCTAATTTGCAAGGCTGGTAAAGATAGCCCCCGTGCTCATAAGAAAGTGAGAGAGTCATGAATAATTATTGAAAAAAAGGGGGTAAAGATTTAATGTGTTTTCTTCCTTCTATCTGTCTTGGCTTAGACCTAGAAAACAGAGAGAAGACTTGAAATAAAACCAGATGCTTATGTTATTTCAATTAACAGAAATGATTAGGCATTTAGCTATGTCTCATGTTACTTTTATCTTCCTTCAGCATGGCCCAGAGTAATATTTACTTAGCATATAGTAAGAACTCATAAATTATTATTTGTTTAAATGCTCAAAAGGATGACAAGCATCTCATTTCTAGAGAATAAGCAGCAACATCAACCACTAAATATTTAATACAGAATAACATCCAGTGTTGTTTAGAAATGTCACCTAGTACAGAAAATCACTGTTGGTAATTCAGCATTGACCTATGAACCAGGAGTTTACAGTTAGATTTCCCTTCAGGGTATATGCCCGGGTTGGGGACTTGATACCCAGTGTGATGCGTGTAGGAGGGAGCTAATCAATGATTCTCTCTCATCATTGATATTTGTGTCTCTCTCCCTCTCCCTTCCTCTTTGAAATCAATAAAAATATATTTTTAAAAATTACTATTAATTTGAATCTGTGTTATTTTCTCCATTGTTTGACAATTGTTGAGCAATAAAAAAAGATACTTTGGATTCTATTTTTTTCACTTGTGACCTGAAGTCTTTTGGCAATGCAACATGCTAATCAAGAACAGTAGGAGAAACATTTTCACAAACTGATAAAATTAAACAACGCTATGTAGCATCACTGTGTTTATGCATAGGAAAAGTGACAGTTCTGGCAGAAATTTTCATGTTTGTTGTATGTGTCTGGGCAAAACCTGTAATAAACACTGTTTTTTAACCTATGGGAAAGTGATACCTCATAAACATGTGGCCTTCTCCAGCAGAATATAAAGGCTGGTAAATAAAGAGCAGTCTGATAGAAAAAGTGCTTATCCCTGTGCGGTCAATGAGTCCTTTGAAGGCACCATGGTTCTAGTCAGTGCTCTGGATGAGTTCATTAACCCAACACAAATAGACTATTTACTCCTTCCTAGACGATCATGCTAATTAAATTGCGTTGTTTACCCACCTATGTCAGGATTTCCTATGAATACATGAATGTCTTGAGTCTCATTTTGTATGTCTTTGTTGAAGGCAGAAATGATTACAGATTCATTTTCTAACTTGTACTTCTATAGCTATCAGACTTAGACTTCTTCAAAATCAGTTTTTAAAAAAATTTGCCACAATATTTGTTATATTTAGTAATAGAGCTCAAATAAAGGAATTTTAATGAATTATCCTATATAATAAAGAGGTAATATGCAAATTAACCCTCACGCCCTCACAAGATGGCTGCCTACGACCAGGTTGGCAGGGGGGTTAGTGAGGGATGACCAAATGACTGAACAAGCAGGCTGTGTGGGGTGACCAGGCTGGCAGGGGGGTTAGTGAGGGACGACCAAACAACTGAACAAGCATGCTGCGTGAGGCAACCAGGCCGGCAGGGGGGCCATGAGGGATGACGAGGCCGGCCAGGGGGGTGGTTGGGGGCAACCAGGCTGGCAGGGGGAGCAGTAAATCATGACCAGGCCAGTGGGGTGGGGCAGTTAGGGGTGACCAGGCCAGCAGGGGAGTACAGTTGGGGGTGAACAGGCCAGCAGGGGGGGCAGTTGGGGGCAATTAGGTTGGCAGGGAGGCAGTGAGGGGTGACTAGGCTGGCGGGGGGGGGCAGTTGGGGAATGACCAGCCCAGCAGGAGGGGCAGTAACGGGTGACCAGGCCAGCAGGGGGGGCAGTTAGGAGTGACCAGGTCGGCAAGGAGGGGGCAGATGGCGATGACCTGGCCAGTATCAGGGGGCAATTAGGGGCGACCAGGCTGGAAAGGGGGGCAGTTAAGGGCGATCAGGCAGGCAGGCAGGTGAGCGATTAGGAGTCAGCAGTCCAAGATTGTGAGAGGAATGTCCGACTGCCAGTTTAGGCCCGATTCCTGGGACACTTGGCTTAGGCCTGGGATCGGGCCTAAACCGGCAGGTAGACATCCCCTGAGGGGTCCTGGATTGGAGAGGGTGCAGGCTGGGCTGAGGGGACTCCCCCGCCCTGTGCACGAATTTTGTGCACTGGGACTCTAATGTGTTTATAAATGTCTATAATAGTTATCTATGAACTTGTTTTTTTATATTAAATTTATGCTTTTTCTTAATAAATCCCACTTTGTTGAGGCTTATAATTCTTTTTATATTGTTGACTTCAGTTTGCTAATATTTTCTTGAGGAATATTGTGTCCACATTCATGAGATATTGTTCCATAATTTGGAATATATTTCTCTGGCTTTAGTATCAGAGTAATACTAATTTCACAGTTGGAAAACCTCCCCTTTTCTTCTATTTTTCTGATACAGGTTTTAATGAATTTTCATTAAAAAGTGTTTGATAGAATTTAACAGTAAAACCTTCTGAGCATGAGTTATTTTTGTAGGCAGATATTTTCATTACTAATTTAATTATTATTTGCCATATATTTAAATTTTGGGGGGTTTTGAGTTGATGTTATAGATTGTGGTTTTCTAAAAATTTGTCACTTTTTTCTAATTTGTCTAATTTATTGGTATAATGTTCTTAGTGATCTCTTATAATCCTTTTAATTTCTTTAAAATCTGTTGGAATGTCTCTTCTTTCATCTGATATTGGTAATTTGTGTGCTATCTTTTATCTTGATGATACTAGCTAAGGTGTTATTTGTTTTGATCTTGTCAAATAATCAACTTTTGATTTTATTAATTTTCTCTATTGTTTTTCTGCTTTCTTTCTCAATAGTTTTTGCTCTAGCTTTATTATTTCCTTCCTTTTGTGTGTTTTGGGTTTAGTTTGCTATTCTTTTTATTTTTTAAATATATATTTTATTGATTTCAGAGAACAAGGGGCAGGGAGAGATTGAAACATCAATGATGAGAGAGAATCATTTATTGACTGCCTCCTGCATGCCCCCTACTGGGAATCAAGCCCACAACCTGGCATGTGCCCTGACCAGGAATCGAACCTTCTAGTCCATAGGTGGATGCTCAACCACTGAGCTACATGGGCCGGGCTCCTATTCCTTTTCTATTTTCTTAAGGTAAAAGTTTAATTTTCAAATATAAGTGCTTAAAGCTATTAATTTCCATCTAAGCCCTACTTTAATTTTATCTCATAGACTTTTATATGTTTTGGGCTTTTTTGTTCACTCAAAACTATTTTCTTTGCAATTTTGTTAACCCATGGGTCATTTAGAAGTGCTGCTTAATTTCTGATTACCTATAGATTTCCCAAATTACATTCTCTTATTTCTAATTTAATTTATTTGTGATTTGGAGTTGGATGGACAGAAGTAAAGCAACCCCAAGATAAAACTCCAATCTACTTGTTTTTTGAGAGTTTCTGGTAGAGGTATTATCTGTTAACAATTTAAATGAAGGATAAATCTCTGTAATAAAAGATTGTTGATTAATCTAGAAATATTTTATCTTACCTTATAATAGATAAATATGCAAATTGACCGCACCTTCGCTATGCCCAAGCCACGCCCACCAACCAAGCCACGCCCATCAACCACGCCCACCAGGAAACCGTTGCAGGGACGTTGGGGCGGGGTGCCTGCGCCATCGCAGGAGACCACTGGGGGTCGGCTCCTGCGATCGGGTAGCAGGGACGCTGGGTGCAGCCGAGCCCAAGGCCGGGAAAGCCTCCCGAAGCTTTCCCGGCCTTGGGCGCCGGCGCCAATCGCAGGAGATCACTGGGGGTCGGCTCCTGTGATCGGGTCGCAGGGACGCTGGGTGCGGCCGAGCCCAAGGCCACCGCCCAGGGCCAACCCCTGACCCTGAAAGAAGGCAGAAGGCGGTGGCCACAGCCAAGGCCTGGGTCCCCGGTGCCGGCAGAAAACTGGTGCAGGCAGCCAGGTGAATGAAGGTCTATTGCACGAATCTTCGTGCAAACGGGCTATTAGTCTGAAACTAAAATGCAGTAAATATCATTACAAAGAAACATTCTGGATAAAAAGAGTTATGTGGTCATAAAGTGTTCATTACAAAAGATTTTGATGTGGCTATAAAAATTATCCCCATAATTACAGTCAAACACCTTCTTTGATTTCTACTCAGGAAGAAAGTATGTATGTATTTGCTATTAAGATAAAAGCTTGAAGTGAATGATTCAGTGCACTGAGTCTCTGCCTGCATCAGACTCTATGCCAGATATTGATCACAGTAACAGGGAGTTCAGGGAACATTAAAGAATTTCTACTTTTACTTGAATATTGGGAGAATATCAAATATCATAAAGACATAGTTTGATTTAATAAACTAAACTGACACATTGTGTCTAATATTTTAATACAATAAGAATGCAAGATATTAAAAACAAAGACAAAAATAAGATCCCTTGAAAGTAGCTAGAATGGACTGTTTTACTATTTTATTTGGTACAACAAAGAACTGAGTGAACAATCAAAGAACACTGGCACCCTCTTCCCCAATTACCATCACCAAAATGTGAGCTAATAAAAGACTCCTATATTAAAAAGAGTCTAAACACAGCTGCTCTCTGTTCATTGTACAAAGACAGTACTTTCATCTCTCTCTCACTGACTGTCCCCTCCCTCCTTTCCCTCTCTACTTCCTCCCTTCCTCTCTGCCTTCCTTCTCTCCTTCCTTCCTTTCCTCTTTCCTTCCTTGTCTCCTTCTTCTTCCTCCTCCTCCTCTTGTTTTTGTCCTCTTCCTTTTCCTAATTATTGTTATTCTTCATCTTTCTTTTTTCTCTACTTTTTTCTTCTCTTACACCCCATTCTCTCATGAAAACAGAATTCTAATCTCAGACTTTACTTAAACATGGTGGCCCAAACTACTATATATCTGAGTTAAAAGATTCAGGACAAGATATTCACAAGGTTGATATTGATTCAGCCCAGAACAAAAGCTGGAGAATATTTTAGTTTTTAAGTTTCAAATTATAACATATGGTTTATATAGCAAATAAAATTCAAAATAAGGGTTTATAGAAATGAAACAATAAAGTAAAAAAGGATAATTTGATAAATTTTAGATTTAAATATTAGATATAATATTTCAATATTAAACCATTAATATTTCTTTTTAAAGTGTAATTAAACTTTTATAAAGTTTCCCTAAAGAGATCTATTTAAAAAAACAAAAAACAAATCTTGATTTTACATGTACTATGGGCCTGACACCATACTATGTGTGAGAACAGCATCACATGAACAGGATTTGTGCCCTTCTATTTAAGAGCTCAGAATAGTGTGATGAAACTGCCAGAGACAAATGCATAGCAGCATTGGCATGAAAGTGCAACAAGGAATTTGGAAGGCCATAAACCTTGGGCGTTATCAGGGCTGATGCCAAGCACAGATTGCTCTTGTTGAGATTGCGAGGTCTCAAAGCTATGTCCTGACCTGATAATCTTTGAGTAAACGTTTAATGAACTGTATTGACCTTTGATACTATCTGCTTACTAGGTGCTCTGCCTACCTGCTTTCCTAAGGGCCAATGTGTAACCAAGTTGAATAAAAGCAGGCAAGACTAGGACTTGTGGTTCCTCTTCCCAAAAAGAGGTTCCAGCTGGCCCCCATGCCTAAAATTTATTTTCTTATGTAGTGTCTTCATTGTGCGTCAGCCCTCCTACAGGTCCTCCTGAGCCGCGGCATGAAACATCACTGCACATGACAAAAACAACAAACACTGGGCAATGAATGCTAAGAAGAAAATAAATGTAAATAGGTGGATGAGAGCTTTTTCATTTGGGATGGTTAACAATGTTTACAGCTTGAAATAATAGAATTAATTTTATTATATATGCATTCATTGGAAATTACACTATTTTAATATCCCCTGCTATAATGTGGAGACTGGAATATTCAGGCTTTAACTTATTGATGTCTCTAATTTTATACATAAAATTGAGTAAAATTAGTGTACATTTTTAATCTTTCTTGTTTTAGAATTTGTTGAATATCTCTAATTAATATTCAAACTTTGGTTTGACAAATTCACAAATAAAATTTCCCAAATTTAATTTTTACTCAGTTTTGAAACCAGAGTGTAATTTTAAGGCAAATTTAACCCATATGTTTTTATTCATCAGCTCTTCATTGTTAAAGAACATATTGTTTCTAATTAATATTTTATGTTCTGAAGAAGTCTTTTGAGCTATTTCAATAACATTTTTATTCTCATTATAAAACACAATGATTCATTTTTGCCAAAGGATTAAAAAACTATCTGGAAGAAAATATTCTTCTCAGTTCTTGCCTTTTTGCATATCTTCTTTCTTGAATGCATTGTTGCCACAGGCATACGACCCTGAGTGCAAAAGTGTAAGGTGAGAAAGGGAGAAGAATTGTACACAAAGCAGTATAAGGCATTTGTGGAATACTTTTATTTTCCATTTATGAACAAAGAAAACATTTGGGTTTATAATTAATGGAAGCAAGAATGTATATGATTGTTAGGTTTGTTATAGATATTTATAGTGATTCAAATGAAACTAGGTAAGATGCATTTAATGATGAAACCACAACAAAAATACAAAATATTTCTAGAGAGAGAGAGAGAGAGAGAGAGAGAGAGAGAGAGAGAGAGAGGTTGGTTTAGTAAATTTATGAGAGTGATTAAATGAGATAAATATATTTCTAGGTAACATTCTTGTATGCTTAGTCAGGGAAGCCAGCCCTGACATATTCCAGTGATAGTAGCAGGGCTCTCAGACTAAATCCATGAATCAACATCATGCTTCCATGTATTCAATCACTGCCTAGCCCAAAGTAGCCACAGCTATAAAGAAACATTTCTTTAAAAAAATCAACAAATGGGACTATGTCAAATTCTGCACAGCAAAAGAAAATATCAACAAAATGAAAGACAACCATCTGAATGAGAGAACATACTTGCCAATGATACATCTGATATGGGGTTAATTTCCAAAATATGTAAAGAACTTATACAACTCAACAAAAGAAAGATAAAATCCAATTAAAAAATGAGCAATGGACCCTGAATAGACATTCTCCAAAGGGGACATACAGATGGCCAATAGACATATGAAAAGTTCCTCAATGTCACTAATCATCAGAGAGATGCAAATTAAAACCACAATGTGATATCACCTCACACCTGCCAGAATGGCTACCATCAATAAATCAACAAACAACAAGTGTTGGCAAGGATGTGGAGAAAAGGGACCCTAGTTCCCTGTTGGTGGGAATACAGATTTGTGCAGTAATTGTGGAAAACAGTATGGAGTTCCCTCAAAAAATTAAAAATGGAACTGCTGTTTGACCCAGCAATCCCAATTCTGGGAATATATCCTAAGAATTCCACAACACTAATTCTAAAGAATATATGCACTCCTATGTTCATAGCAGTGTTATTTACAATAGCCAAGATCTGGAAATAGCCCAAGTATGCACCAGTAGATGAGTGGATAAAAAAGCTGTGTTACATTTACACATGGAATACTATTCTATGTAAAAAGGAAGGAAATCATACCTTTTGCAGCAGACAACATGGATGGACTTAGAGATTATTATGCTAAGTGAAATCAGACAGTCAGAGAAAGACAAGTACCATATGATCTCACTTATATGTGGAATCTAATGAACAAAATAAACTGAACAAAAAAGAAACAGAGGCATGGATACATGGAACTGATTGACAGCTGTCAGTAAGGAGGCAGGGGTGGGGATGACTGAGTGAAAGAAGGTGAAGGGATTAGCCAAAGTACATATATGCATAACCTACAGACACAGACAGCAGCGTGGTGATGGCCCGAGGAAGAGGTGGTAGGGGCTAGGTTGAGGTAGGCAAAGGGGCGGGGGGATGAGGATAACTGTAACAATGTCAACAATAAAAATAAAGTTAAGAGTTTTTAAAAATAACATGATGGATTAATTTTAAACTTAAAAAAGAAAGAAAGAAACAATGTGAGAAAAGCCAGAGGGACTGCATTTTATGGAGGTGAAGCCGGTAGCTGCTAGTGACATCAGAACATGGTTCATTTTGAGACAATATTCACACAGGCTGTCACTTAAATCTGGAAATCCATGATTAGAGATTTATTTCTTTGACTACAGATTTTGTCTCTAAAACAATTTAAATCATCCCATGAAAAGAAATATGGTATTTCTTCACTAAACCTTAGTGATCAACAGTATCAGATTCTTATCTGGGATGATGAGTTTTAATGAGGGAGGGTGGATTTTACTTTTTTTTTTCAATTTTGGTAAGACTAGATATTTTTGTAAAAGACTTTAAGAATGTACTCTATTTGCCCAAGATTCCATCTACATAAGTTAAAAGAGTTGCAGTAAAAAGGGACTTTCTGCCATGCTCATAGTCAATGCCAAAAGCAATCTGTCAAAGGAATGCTGTAGTTGGTTGAGTTATTTATAATCTAATAAATATAAAACATAATAATATGTTGGCACAGTCCTGTTGGTATGAGTTTTTTATGAATAAACCTGATACCCCGCCCCCTTGTTGAAAGGCAAATTAGCCAGGCAGCAGTTAGATGTTGATCCAGCTCTACTGAAATAAGTTTATACAATACACAAAGGGATGAGTTTTCTGTCAAAGGTTTTAGAGTTATCATCAAAGTATTAGCGGTGGAAATCGAATCTGCAGAAAACAAATATGACAAGCCCCAAATCTGGCTCATAAGAGATGCTTTGTAGTAATGCTACCTGTATTTCTTTCTTTTTTTTTTTTTTTTCTCTTAATTTGGGATCTTTTCAAACACTGTACTCATTTTATGATCACAACCTCATAGGGGAAGACATTATTGTCATGATTCATTTTTACAGATATAACAACTGGGTCTTACACTAACTATGTGAAAATCAAATCTTTGAAGGAAGGGATAGTGTTTGGTTGTATTCTATCATACTATAGTTCTTTCCTCACGCAGCAACTCTTCCTTTTTTTCACAATGTGAGAACCATAGAAATGCCTCAAGATTTCCTTTAAGAATATATTGGCATGCTTTTCACAATAAAGTTTCTGAAGTCCATTCTAGGGCCAGGTAAATATCCTCAAACTCAGAATGTTTGAAACTATCCAGGAGATCAAACATCTGGGTGGGATGATAGATTTCTTTTAGTCCTTTATTCTTATTGCAATGAAACCACACCAAAGTTGTAATGCTTAGAGAATTTTGGGAAGTAAATGCAGTTCAAACCTGGGTGTTAGCTGTTCTCTGCGTGTTAAAAGGTAATTGAGTAGAAACAAGTATAAGCGCAATTGGATTTGTAGGCTAGAGGCACTAAGTTGCAGCCTCAAAGAGGTCACACTGAAATGAATATTTTAAAAGGACTATAAAATTGCATCTAAGATAAATGGGGAGCAAAAGCAATATTTAAATGAAATTGTTATGGATATAAGTCACTTTCCAGGCATTATAACTATTTCTAACATAAAATATGTTTTCACTTCATATATAAAACATTGTTATTATTCACATCTATGACATGTTAACATATTAAAACTTAAATGTTTAATGCATATATTAAAATTTTGTGTCATCATTAACACAGCTGATGAATTCTCTTTGAAAAAAATAATGGAAAAGATATATCAAGAGAGATAATTTTTACAATTAGCATGAAAATATGTAACTTAAAGTGTGGAGAGATAAAAATGTCTATCGCAAAGTTCTAAACCCCTTCTTTTTATTTTGTTCATGGGAATCCTACGGCCATTTGTTTTCCTATTAAATGACATTTCAAATACTTTATTATAAACATAAATCATGTCTTCTTTCAAGAAGGCAAACAACAAACTAAATTTGAGATCCAGCTTGCATTTCCAAGCCTTACCCAAGACTAACTATATGAACAGTTGCTTTATAGATTGTATCTGAAGGATAAACAAAATGAGGCAGTAGATTACAGAAAACATGTCACTTGAAACTGACATCTGCCCTTTAATTCACCAGCATCATCCTAAACCCTGTCACTTCAGTTGACATCTGTTACACATTCTGATACCTGAGATTCTGGAAAAGCACCATCTTATTTGCAGTTGGCTAGAAAATAATATATACATATATATTTAAACTGCTATGATTTATCTATAGATATGACTTCATCTTTATTAGCCTTTTAAAATGCCAAAAACACTGTTGTTCACATGCTGATCCACCTAGATTTAGTTGTGGCTATTGTTGGAGACACTTTCAGTCCTATGTGTCCAAATTATCCATCCTTTGTAATATAGGACATTTCTGCCATTAATTTGGTTTATTTGAATTACAGCATCTCAAAAGAACTTTGTTAGATGTATGCATATCTGAGATAAATAAACCACAAGTATATTTATGCTCACTATCACCAGTTATCACATTAATGGAGAAAAGGTCCTTTAAAATAGAAATAGGAAGAATTCCACCATAATGGGACAGTGAATGGAAGACATGTAGAGCCTACATCTAGTCCTTTGCTATTCAAAGTGTGGTCCACTGATTAATAGTATGAATAGCACTGGGAGGTTGTTAGAAATGCAAATTCTCCCACTGCTGTCCTACCACCAACTGAATCAGAGTACCTTGGGGTACCAGGTTCTTGAGATGATTCTAATGAGTGCTAATATTTGTCAAACACTGATCTGAACTTGAGATTAGTGAGACCCCCTGACAGCACAAGAAGAGGGGATAAGCAGATTGGAACAGGCTTTTCACAAACCACTTATAATTATTTCACACATTTATTTACATTAATTCATGATTTCAATTACATTTACCTAAAAAAATCATGATAAAAATTAAATGGTCAGTATGAGTCTGTACCTACACACACCTATTTTATTTGCACATACCATGATAACGTAAGTAGGTTTAAAATACTCCATCCCAGAACCCATATTTAAATAGAGTTTAAACAAATAAATAATTCTAAAGCTTTGAAGTATTCTCTAGAAGAATTAAGATCTTAAAGAATCATTATTTATGAATCTGTTACTATATGTGAAGCTGTGGTAAGCAGTGAGACAGGCACGAACAGAGCAAGGACGATGGGCCAGGTACAAAAGGTCACCAAGGTGCCCAGCAATAGGCAAAGCTAGGAAAACAAGAACCTTACCCTTGGGATGGCCTTTCCTACCCTAGAATGCCTCTGGTCATGTGGTTTAGATCCCCTGATCTTTCAGATTGATAGTCATGAAGCTCAGATCCCCTACCCGCACCCCCCCCCCCCAACCTTTTCTCCCCTGGCATGTTGCTAGTCATGTGAGTTATAACCCTTTAGAGAGAAAACAATCAAGGGGACTGGATAATAGCCCTTAAGCACTAAGCCCCCAGGACAATGAAGTTCTGACTCCCATCAAATACATGTAGGCCTCAGTGTGTTTCAGCTCCAGGCAAAGAAAAGCAGCAAAATCAGACAAGGGACATCAGGGCCAGCTGCAATGACTAATGACCCCCTACCCTGGTGCTGACCAATCACTTGGAGACCCTACCCTGAAAGGACACACCTGAAAAGCTGATGAATATTCTATTGAGATCCTCCCCTGGGACCTCCCCCGCCAGGAGGTCCACCCTAAATGCCATTAGGATGGAGAACCCAGTTTGTTCTCCCTCCAGGAAGCAGGCCCAAGCTTTCCCCCTCCAGCTCCCCTTCTTCCCCCCAGGCATGGAACCTTCACCTTCTTTCCTAAGCTCCAAGGACTCTTCTTTTGCCTATGAGCCCATTTCTTCTACCACTTACCTCTGTCTCTGTGACTGTCTAAACTTTCTCTTATAGTTTGAATCTTGAGTCTGAATTCTTTTCTAGCCAGAACTCAAGTATCAGTACCAAGGTTGCTGAACTGAGGCCTGGGTGACCCCACTGGTCTAACACTGGTATCACTGCTTAATGACTGAGGGTGAGTGGTACACAAAACAAAACAGAACACCCAACCCCCAAGACTCCAGATGTGTAGTAGTTATTTCACACATATGTGAATGATGATACCTTCATAAAACCAAGGAATCAGAGGGTCTATAGGAACCTGTGAAGTCATCAAGAATCTTAGTCTGTAGATTATATTGTGCTCACTAAAGTCTTAAGGCATTTAAACATGTGCTATTGTTAAGTACCTACTTATTCAGTTGACCTACCTTACTCAAATGGAGAATATTGCATGTGCCTCTGCTGAACCTTATATTATTAGATTTAGTTCATTGCACAAGCCTGCTGAGAAGTTGTCAGAGCCCAATTTTATTATCAAATGGATTCACTGTTCTACCCTGTTTCATATCTACAAATTATATATATATGCCTATTCATGTGCACAATTTTATAGAATACTTAAGAGGCAAAGAAATTTCAGAATTCATAATTTTTCAAATTTTAGAAGGAAAATATGGTACATATACAATATGTAGTTGTTTCTGCCATTATGTCATATGAATATTACTGAAAAACTAAAATAAATAGGAAAAATAGGTTTGTGACAGATCACCCAAATCCTGTTGTTGTTATAAGTACAATAACAACAAAAACAACACAATGACTATTCTAATAAAAATGTAGCACAGCCAATCTCTACTGGCATTTGCACTCAGCACCCCAATTAGTCAATCCTTTGCAACATAAAACCATGGAGCAATTGTCTCTGGTGATGTTAAGTCCTAATGAGTGCTTAATATTGATAGTGACCATTTTCATTAAAAACAAACACATATATACACAAAAACTCAACTTTAATGTCTGGATTCGAGGCCCTACTCATCTGACCTTGCTTGACCTCTTCATTGTTAGCTCCCACTGTTTCTTTCAGAGAGACTTTCTTTAGAGCAAGCCAATATATCACAATGGCCCTAGGATTTGATTTTATAGTCCCATGTTTTCACTTTTCTTTTCATTACTTAATTTACCTAGAATCCCATTCCCTACTCCTCTCAGTATCCAATTGTTATTGTCAATTAATTACGTATCTCAAGGAACTTCTCCTTTTGTGACAACCCATTCTTAGCAACTACTTCTTCTATATTGGTATAAAACTAATTACTAACTACCCATTACAATCATATCATACCCAACATACAAAGACCTGCACTGCATATTATATATCTATATAGATATAGATAATAGATATAGATGTACATATAGATTATCATCCTTATCTTTTATCTTGCCATCCTGAGTTAGTTTATGTCATTATAATGACAGAAGAGTAATCGTTTTAATCAATGCATCCATAACTCATTTCTATTAGTCAGTATTCTCCAGAGAATATAGATAGATTGATATAGACATAGATGATATAGATATAGATATAGATAGATATAGAGCTAGAAATATATAGAGATAGACAGAAATATAGGAAGATTTATAGACATAGAGATAGAGATAGATAGATAAAGAGAGAGATAGAGAGAGAGAGAGAGAGATGATAGAGATAGAGAGGGGAGAGAGAAAGAGAGAGAGATTTTGAGATATTGGCAAGCTGGAAATCCAGAAAGCAGTTGATATTTTTAGTTCAAAGGCTGGCTAGAGGAATAATTTCTTCCTCTTAGGAATTTAGATTTTTTTACGTAAGCTCTACAACTGATTGCCACCCATATTACAGAAGGCAATCTGCTTTACTCAAAGTCTAATGATTTAAATGTTAATAACAGCTAAAAAAGTATTTTTACAGCAACATTTAGACTAGTATTTGACCAAACAATTTGGCACCCACCATAATTTAGTCAAGTTGACACATAAAATTAACTATAACATCATTTAACCAACCCCCTTCTGATGGTCATTTAGAGCATTTCCGGTTTGCCATACAAACAATGCTGCAATAAGTAAACTTGCAAAAGCCATTTCATATACAGTCACGTGCCACATAATGATTTTTCAGTCAATAGACCGCATATACAACAGTGGTCCCATACGATCATAATAAAGTCAAATTTCTGTAAGAAATTGAAGGATGTGAGATTTAGGAAGATTTTTTTTCTCTGATGGGAACAATATCCATGGACTTTGGCAATAAATTCCCTCTCACAGCACCTCAATTTTGAGTGCACAGATTATATCCCCATTGGTCAGCAGTTTTAGCACGGAAGAGCCTGGCCTCCTAGCAATACATATTCAGAGGGCGCTCTAGCCCTCCCAGTTCTACCTGATGGTCTTCAGAGTACAGAGCTATAGATTCTTGGTTGAGGACCTAAAGTCCTCCTATGTAAGAACACAGGCTCAGAAGAGCTATCTTAATAAATATTAAGTGCCACTGCCACTTTAGTAAAAGCTTTCTTTAGTAGGGTGGAGTCAGCCTATCCCTGTACTTTGGAAATATTTTCAGGTTGTAACGATGTGAAGCATAGATAAATTTTCTTTTTTTCCATTAATTCAATGCCAGGGAAAGCTCTTTATGCCAGAGAGAGTTAATGGAACCAAAAATAAATTCCCAAAGTTTAACTATTAAATCCTCAGTTCTATACACTCTCCATATTAAATACCCTCCTTTTTATGAATACTAAAATGTTCCTTAATCTGATCACTGCTCCAACATGCATGACATGATAATCCCCTGTGTTCCTTTATGTCTCCATCCTGATTCCTTATTCCTACTGATCCTCAGGCCACCTTCACTCACTCCTGACAATCACTATTATGGTGATCTGTGCCTTACCCCGCCAGTTTCTCCTGGGTACTTTCAGTCAGTGCAGCCCACACCTGTGCTCATGGAGCATCACTGACATCTTCAATGTTCTATTTCTGACCATTTTGGAAGGAAGTAGAGGGAGGGCTTGTGGGACACTGTTTATAAAGTCCACAGAAACACACAGTGATGTCCTAGGCCTTCACATTCACTCACCACTCACTCACTCACTCACCCAGAGCAACTTCCAGTTCTGCGAGCTCCATTTATAAGTGCCCCATACAGGTAAACCATTTTTTTATCTCTTATACTGTACTAGAGGCCCAGTGCACGAATTTGTGTACCAGTGGGATCCCTTGGCCTGGCCTGCCTGATTGGGCCAAAACTGGCTCTCTGACATTCTCTGAGGGGTCCTGGATTGTGAGAGGGCACAGGCCAGGCTGAGGGACACTACTGGTGCATGATTGGGGCCAGGGAGAGACGAAGGAGGTTGGCCAACCAGGGAAGGACCGTGGGAGAGCTCCAGGGCATGTCTGGCCCATCTCACTCAGTCCTGATCAGTTGAACCCGCTCCCAGATACAGATTTATAGCATGTTACTGGTTGACCAGTTGCTATGATGTGCACTGATCACCAGGGGGCACCTCTCCCAGATTGCAAGAGGGCCAAGGAACCCACCAGGGATGGGGAGGGATGTGGGAGGTTGGCTAGCCGGGGAGGGACCGAGGGAGGGCTCCAGGGCATGTCCGGCCTATCTCTCTCAGTCCTGATTGGCCAGACCCAGCAGCAAGCTAACCTACAGGTTGGAGCGTTTACCCCCTGGTGGTCAGTGCATGTCATAGTGAGTGGTTGAGTGGCCTTAGCATATCATTAGCATATTATGCTTTGATTGGTTGAATGGACGACTAGAAGACCGGACACTTAGCATACTAGGTTTTTATTATATAGGAGTACCCATTAAAATGTTTAAGTACCCATTCAAATGTTTAAGAATCTACTTGTATTTTCTTCTGTGAAAAATTGTTCATATTCTTTGTTTACCATATCTTACTAATATTTTTTATAGTAAAGCATAGTTGGTCCTATAATAATTAAGAAAATAATAAATAATGCAGGTGCCCCCTGTTGTTTAAAAGTAGAGTATTCCTATGACAGTTTTCATAAGCTGAAATGGCAGTAAAGCAAAAAGTATCTCCCACTTTCCAAAAGCTTGTGTTAAGCAGCTTCACTTTTAGGAAAGACATACTTTAGTTCCTGCTTCCCCTAACAGAAGGAAATCTGAAGAGGAGTCTTGCTTTTATGAAAAAAGCCATTACCATAATATTGTAGGTATTCCCTAAAGGTGAAATGGTGAAACGAAACTTCCAGAGTGTGGGGATACCTGCATTCCACTGTATTTTTGAGTTACAAGTATTTTGCAGAGTTTGCTGTTTCTACTAGTACATTTTTTATCATAATAAATAGAATTTTTATTGTATGTTAAAAATCTTACCTACATTTTAATTGAAATGTTACAATATGGGAAGTTTAAACATTAGGTATATGTAGATAAATGGATTTTCATTAAGTGAGTAAAGTTCTCCTTCGTATATATCACCCAGCACAAAAAAGTGCCCCATAAATAATTTCCCACTGTGACAAGTCCAGTCACTATCACCCCATCCCCATACTTTCTAGGTATACTTCATTTTATTATGCTTCACAGTTATCATGATTTGTTTACAAATTAAAAGTTTGTGGCAGCTGTGTTGAGCAACTCTTTCAGCACTCTTTTTTCAATAGCATTTGTTCACTTTGTCTCTGTATCACATTTTGGTAATTCTCACAATATTTAAAACTATTTCATTATTATATTTGTTTGGTGATCTGTGATAAGTGGTCTTTAAAATATTGTTTGTAAAAGTAAGAGTGAATTAATGCAGCAAACCTCATTGTTGCCTTATTTTTAAAAATTGCCACCCCATCCATCAGCAACCACCATCACCATCAGTCACCAGCCCTCAACACCCATCGAGGCAAGACCCTCCACCAGCAAAATGATTACAACTTGCTGAGTCTCAGATGATGGTTAGCATTTCTTAGCAATAATGTATTTTTAAATTAAGGTCTGTATATTTTATTTGGACATAATGCTATACACACTAATAGACTACAATACAGTGTAAGCATAACTTTTTTTATTGTTGACAATATTACATATGTCCCCCATTTTTATATGTACTGGAAAACCAAAAAAAAAATGTGAGGCTTGTTTTATTGTGATATTTGTTTTATTGCAGTGTCTGGAACGGAATCTGCAACCTCTCCAAGGGATGACTGTAGTTATGCCTGTTTTTTTTTTTAATTTTAAATTAATATATTTATTTGTAATGTTTATTACACATTATAAAATTATATAGATTTTTAAAGTTACATGGAGTATGTATTCTTTAGATATTTGTCTCCTTTTGCTCAACACGATGTTTATGAGATTCATCCATGCTATCCTGTGTAGCATTAGTGTATTCATTCTCATTGTTATATGTGTTAATTATCATATTTTCTTAGTCTGTTCAAGCTGCTATAGCAAACTGCCAGACACTTGGTAGCTTATAAGCAACAGATATGTTATTTCTTACAGTTCTGGCAGGTGGAAGTCCAAAATCAAGCTCCCAGCATGGTCGGGTAGGTGAGGGCTCTATTCCAGGTCTCAGACATTTTGTATTCTCACATTACAGAAGGGAATGGGGAGTTCTCTGGGGCCTCTTATATAGGACCACAAGTCTCATTCATGAGTGCTTCACCCTCATGACATAAATACGTCCCAAATGTCCCACATCCTAATACCATCACATTGGGCATTAGGATTACATGTAAATTTTGGGGGGAACACTGGCTTTTGGACCAAAGCAATAATTTATTCATCAATTGTTAAAGGGCATTTAAGCTGTTTAAATGTTGGTTACTTCAAGAGTGCTGTTAGGACGTGCTTATAATTTTTTAGTGAACATATGCACATATCTCTGCTGACTACATACTTAGGAATGGAATTGCTGGATCATAGGGTATGCAATTTTAGTAAATATTATCAACAAATGACCCAATGTGATTGTAGAATGTTTACTCCCATCAACACTGCATTGTCATTTTCACATCAGTCATCTGTGTGGTGGTGTCTTACAGTGTGTGCATGTGCATTATATTCTCCTGATGAGTAATGAAGTTGATGATCACCTTTTTGCACTTTCTCTATTGAACATTTATTTTAAAATTCATTTTTTATTATCTTACTTTACTGTCTTTGGGTTTGTATGTGTTCTTTTTCTATTTGCTTGAGAAGGAAGATTGGAGAATTTATTTTTAACCTTTTTTAAAATATGAATTCAAGGCTATAAATTTCATTTTAAGTATTGTTAGTTGTATTCCCCAAGGTTTGATATTTTATATTTTCCTTGTCATTGAGTTAAAATATTTTCCAATTTCTATTTTTTTAAAAATCCATGTATTACTTAGAAGTACATTGCTTAACTTCCAAGCAGTTGGGGGGAATTTCTAGTTTTCTCTTTCTTATTGATTTCTAACTTAATTTCACTATGGTCAAAGAATGTTTTTTGAATGTCCTGAAAACCTTTGAAATGTGTTGAGGTTTGCTTTTTAGTCCAATATGTGGCCAATTTTGGTGAACATTCCTTGTGCCTTCTGTTGTCATTGAGTGTTCTGATGTCAATTAGATCAGTTAGTTATTTGTGTTTGTGAAGAACATACTCTAAGATGACCTACAATTATCCTAGCCTCTGGAAAATCAAACTCTTATGTCATCCCCTCCCCTGGTGGTCGCTAGGTCCTGTGACTTGTTTCTAGCCCTTAGAATAAGATACATCAAATTGCGCCATCAGTCTTGCTAGGAGACGTTCCCTTGCTGGTTTTGATAAAGCAGCACCATGACAGGATGCCGTGTGACTAAGGCTAACAACCAGCTACAAAATGATGGTGACCTCTAGCCAGCAGTTGGCAAGCAACGGGGGTCTTTGGTACAAATGGCTGCAAGCAACAAAACTGTGCTAAGAAATGTGTCATCTTGGAAGTATATCCAGTCAAGTCTTGAGGTGAGACTGCAGCTCCAGCAACACCGTGGCTGCAGCTTTCACATGAGACTCTGAGGCAGAACCATCCCAGAAAACTGTGCCAGGACTTAACTTACAGACATTTTGAAATAATAAATTGCATAGGTTAACACTAAATCTGGTGATTTATATGCAGCATCAAATAACAAAATACAATGTTATTATAACTTCTATTTCTGTACTAAATTTTTATGTCCTTTTTGTATTTGCTATGAAAAAGTTATGTAAAAAGCACCTCACTTTTTGTGATTTTATTTCTCCTTTTTCTATAACTTTTATAATTTAGTTCTGTAATTTTCTTTTGCTTTATAAATTTGGAAGTTATGTTTTTGATTACACACAAATTTAGAATTTTTAATGTCTTCCTGATGAACTTACTCCTCTATCATTACAAAATATTCTTCTTTATCAATAATAAAATTTATTGCTTTTAACAGCTGTTAAAACTTTCTTTTTATTTGATTTCACCAATTTTTCAAAGATAAGCTTAGTTATGATTATCTTTTTATCTGCTTATGCTTTTCAAAGCATATTAAATTTGTGAATTGATAATTGTTATTACTTTTTAGAATATTTTGGCCATTATATGTTCAAATATTGCTCCTGCCCCACTGGTGTTTTCCTGCTTAGGATATCCTACTTACATGCGCGTTAGCTGTCATTTCTCACATGCCTCTAATTCTCTTTTATTAATTTTCACATTTTTTTCTTTCTGATTCAGGTTGAATATTTTCTATTAACCTATCTTCCAATTCACTACTACTAGTGTCTTTAAATTTAAGCAATTGGTTATTCAGACTTACATAGTGAATTCTTAATTTAATCTATCAACATATGTTGATTGAGTAGCTAGTCAGTGCTAGCACTGTTTTATGCTCTAAAAATGTATCAGTTAAAAATAAAACAATACTAAAATACATGAAAAATGTTTATCTTCATACAGTTTTACACCATAGTATGAAAATTTTAATAAATAAATAACTATAAGTTAGAATGTGAATATGTTGTAGAGAAAACTGGTGGAGAGGTTTGTATCAGTAAGCAGTATTGCACTATTCATTAAGGAGGTGCGAGATTTATATATATATATATATATTTGTATTGATTGCAGAAAGGAGGGGAGAGGGAGAGAGAGAAAGAGAGAGAAACATCAATGATGAGAGAGAATCATTGTTTGGCTGCCTCCTGCATGCCTCCTACTGTGGGTTGAGCCTGCAACCCGGCATGTGCCTTGACCAGGAATTGAACTGTGACCTCCTGTTCATAGGTCAATGCTCAACCACTGAGCAACATTGGCCAGGCAAGGTGTGAGATTTTTCTATAATTTGGATATTTATTTCTTATCAGATACATCATTTGCAAATATCTTCTACTATTCAGTAGACTGTCTTTTCCTTTGGTTGATGGTTTCATTCAATGTCCTTTTTTTTTTTTCCATTTGATATGGTGCAACTTGTTAATTTTTGCTTCTGTTGTCCTTTCCCTCGGAGACATTATTAAAAAATATATATATATATATATATATTGCTAAGACTGATGTCAAAGAGTTTACTGCCTATGTTTTCTTCTGGGAGTTTTATGGTTTCAGGTATTACATTGAAGTGTTTAATTCATTTTGAGTTTATTTTTTAATATGGTGTAAAAAAAATGGTCCAGTTTCTTTCTTTCTTTTCTTTTCTTCCTTTCTTTCTTTCTTTCTTTCTTTCTTTCTTTCTTTCTTTCTTTCTTTTTTTTTGCATATATATGCCCAGTTTTCCCTACAGCATTTATTGAAGAGACTGTCATTTTCTCATGGTATATTCTTGCCTTCTTTGTCATAAATTAATTGGATATAATAATTGTGAGTTTATTTCTGAGGTTTCTATTCTATTCCATTGATCTATACATCTGTTTTTGTACAGGTTAGCATACTATTTTTATTACTCTAACTTTGTTGTATAGTTTGAAATCAGGGAGCATTATTCCTTCATTTTAATTATAATTTATTTTGGTGTGGATCTTTTGAGGTTCAACTTGTTTGCAAATCTCTGTGCTTCCTGGACCTTGATTTTCCCCACAGATCCCTGAAACTATCCTATCCTTTTTTTTTTTCTTTTTATTAATTCTTTTTTTCTTTTTGCTGCACTGATTAGGTGATATCCAAAGTTGTTAATTTGTTTTTCTTTATCATCTAATGTGCTTTTAATTTCCTCTATTTTTTTTTAATTTCAGTTAGTGTATTTTTCAACTCTGATTGGTTCTTTTTTATATTTTCTAACTCTTTGTTAAAGTTCTCACTGTGTTCCTCTATTCTGTCAAGTTTGGTGCACATTCTTATGCCATTATTTTGAATTCTTTGTCAGGCAAATTAAGTATCTTTATTTCATTAGTGTTTTGTCTGGGATTTTTTATTATTTTTTCACTTGAAACATAGTTATTTATATCCTCCTTTTGTTTGACTTTCTGTGTTTGTTTCTATGAACTAGAACAACAGCTACCTCTCCTGATCTTGAAGAAGTGGCCTAGTGTACGAGCAACCTCTGTGTAGACTACATATGCTGGATGGCTTTGGCAAGGTGGCTGGAGACAAAGCAGTTGCACATGGTGCCAAGGATGTCCTGGCAGGTCAGCTGGCCAGGTCTAGAGTGGGCACAGACCCAGGTGTCCCAGGGCACATAGCTCTATGGGTGCCTGGTGGACCAGCTGGCCTGAGTGGGAGTGGATGCTGGCCTAGGGGACCCAGGGTGTGCTGTGGCAGCCTTGCAGGCTGGCTAGAGTACTTGGACAGAACTGCTGCCTAAGCAATTTAGGTGGCGGCAGAATGCAAACAATGGCACTTTGTGCCGCACCAGCATAGCCAAAGATTCGGCGAGCCTGAGAGAGGGCAGTGAAGGATGGAGAAAAAAGACAGACAAGAGAATAAGCTGGGTCTAGGTGAATCTTCTGTGCCTGGCTGAGGCCACAGAACAGATCCAGACTGCAAAGCTGAGGCTTTATTTATAGTCAGGGACAAACAAGGTAATTTACAATGTTCTTGTAAGTTTCACTTGTTTTGGCAGCACTTGCTGCCCCTCCCACAGCCCACTAGCTACCCAGGAAAGATCTAGGGAGCAGTTACAAGATCAAGCTTAATTATGCTTAGAGGACTGTGCTCTCCAAGCTGGGACTTGTTTGCGACTTTGCCAGCAGGTCAGTCCAAGGCTTAACCCTATAACCGCTTCCTACAGCACTTGCCATCATAGCTGATCTTGGAGAGTTCCTGTAGATCCACCATTCTGGCAAGTACCCTGGAGGTAGTAAGTAGATTTCTTTTATATATAGTTTAGCTGTCTTTTATATTGATGTTTTATCTCTGTCTTAAACCAGGGCAGGCAAGTCTGCTCTTAAGCTCCTCAGTAATACCCTCCCTACTGCAGGCTGGGGAAGGATTCCTGTGGTTATTACATCTTCTTCTCTTATACCCTTTTTATGTGGTCCCCTCTCATTTGTTGTGCAGAGCTATTCAATCAGCCCTCAGTTACTCTTCCAGAAGAATTGCTCTATAAGTGGAAGTACATTCCGTGTGTTTGCGGGAGGAGGTGTGTTCATGGTCTTCCTATGTCATCATCTTGAACCTGACACACACACACACACACACACACACACACACACACACACACACACTCACACACACACACACTCACACATACTCTCACACACACACACTCTCACACACACACACACACACTCACACACACACTCACACACACACACACTCACACATACTCACACACACACACTCTCACACACACACACACTCACACACACACTCACACACATACACACACTCACACACACACACACTCACACACACACACACACTCTCACACACACACTCACACACACACACACGCACATATATAGATACATATATATATACATATATATACACATATATAATTTGATGAAGAAATTTAATCTAAGTAAGCATCTAAACATCTTTCTTTTCTATTCCCATTTCTCTAATTTCAGTGCTACTTCTTTATTTCAGGCATTTCTGATTTCTTTTTTAAATTAGGAGAGGGCCCCATTTTTAAATACCCCTTGAGTTGCTTTCTCTGTGGTCTATTACAAATATCAAGGGTATTAAATTCTTGTGTAACTTGAATTTCTCAAAATATTATGACCCAGTTCTTTCACAAAACCTCAGGAAGTTATTTTCTATCTCTATTTCTCTCATTCCTTAAGAATGAATTGCTTAATTTTCTGAAAGGCATGATGCTCTGTTGTGTGTGTGTGTGTTTTTCGGATTAACTGACAAATTTATACTCATCATTGAAAGGTCAGATTAAATACTACTCTCTGTTACTACCCTTAGACAATTGTAATCATTTTTTTATCTGTGTTTCTATAGCATTTTGCACACATCATACCAAGCCTAAAAGGCTTTTTTGTTTTTGTTAGAACAGTTATTTTCTTTCTCTAGATTTTGACATTCTGGAGGGCAAGATTTTGTCTTATTATTTGTGCCACTAGTAACTAAAATACTATCTGAAACATTGTAGACAAAAAAGTAAATACATTTAATGCATAAAATAAATGATTTAATGCTTCTGGGTCAGTATAAATCCACCCACACTTTAGATAAAATGTCCAGGGTGTATCGTTCAGATAGTGGAAAACAAATTTATTTTTCCATGTAAAGAAAAAAATAAAACTTTGAGGAGAATATTAAATATCTTGTTCCACTAAGGTATTTATGAGGTTTCTGAATTAAATTGAAATTCCTACCTCAATATAAATCCTAGATACAAGTCAAGTGTGCTTAGGGTACTGATACTAGAAAAAGAAACAAAAAGAAAAGCAAACATTAGGTTTTAGTCTAAGAATTTGAGTGCTTTTTTAAACCCACCAAATGCAATCAGATTTATATTTATTTTTACAGAAATGTTTGCTCAGCTAATGCATTCCTAATCAAATAATGGGTGTTCCATGATGGAAATTTCAAATAAAGTTTTTAAAGCTGTCAAAAAGTAAATAAGCTAACTAGAATTGTATTTCTTTGTTTCCCAGTGGATCTCATAAATGCTTGGAGAGGAATATGGTATACTTAGAAGTAGGTCAGATAAACACTCAAATGTAATTATAGTCAATGCCTTCCCCTCCATCCCTCACCACCAACCAATGATTTAACACATATCTTCTGAGATATGTCCATTTTTAAGTAACAACTATCTCTATGATCTATTAAATGTTTTTATTTGCTTTTTTAACAAACTCCACACTACTTCAAAAAATCTATAATTTAATTAACTAATTTAATTTATTTTGTATTAAAAATAAAGAGCATTTTATATTTCCTCATTGAGTCTGTGTTTATGACTATGCACATGAATTTTAAATGTATTAGTGTCAATGGAAGTTGATGAAATTTTAACTTACATTGTAGAGTACATAACTGAACAATGCATACTGTTAAAAGTAACTTTAGATTATCTTGAAGTTGATTTTGAGTTCCTTTGTTGAGCCTCCCAAAAGTCTTTGACATGATGCATTGATCTGTAGGGGTTTTCTTTCTTTCTTTCTTCTTTTTTTTTTTTTTTTGTAACCCCCGTTCCCACTCCAATGTTTCACATTTGTAGGGATTTTCTAACTGAACATAAGCTCTTCTACTTTAAGTCTTGTAACATGAGGATCACAAAAAACTTATTAAAGCAGCATTCTTGTATACTCAAATTTAGACATTATAGACAATAGTCTATTACCAATGAAATATTCATGACAAAAACATGAATTTATTTTCAGTTTTATGATTCATATGACATTAGTAATTAAGCCAAGTTTTATGATACATCATTTTGAAAGATTTGATTAAAATAGATTCAGAAGCACTGAAATAAAATGGCAAAAGTTCAGACTGTCTGTGTTTATTCTTGTTTGAAATATCTTTAAATGGGAAGAATGAGAGCAGTGGGACTACAGCTCAATTCTTGTAAGCTTGAGAACTCCTCTATATGAAAAGAATTTGTTTCACACATTGTGAGACAATTTGAGACAAATTAGATTGCTGCCCTCTGAGCTCATGTAATATTAGGACAATTGAGCACAGAAGGAAATAGTCAATAGGGTGTGGCTCATCATTAGAACCCTAGAAAGTTGCAGCATGCTCTAAGGGTTCATTTAAAAAAGAAATGTTTTTATGCTAACCTAGACAGAAAAATCTACACAACTCTTAAAAATCATCTGAGTTCTAAAATTACACACACACACACACATATATATGTTATTTTTTAAAATATCCTTCTACTTACTCATCTTTAATTGCATTAACAACAGCTCCAGAGAAAATGTGTTTCCTGGAAAAGTCTCAACTGACCTGACTCCTGGTAAACTTAATTTATAAAAGAGCATTAATAAGAGCAGCAATCGTACCTACCTTCAGAATGTACTGCTCATGTTCCAGTTCCTGAGATAAACACTTTGTTTACTTTATTTCATTCTCACAAGAGATCTGAATGACCTTATTTTGCAGGGAAAGGAATTGAGGCCTAGAGTCTGTAATTTGTTCAAGACCACATCCCTGGAAACTGGAGGAGGTAAAATGTGAGCTCATGTCCAAAGCCTTTGATATTCTTGGGTATGAAAAACAGGGAGAGAGATAGAAAAGAAAAGCTATATAGCTCTTATATAGGACAATACAGGGACTCACAGAATTGAAATGGACAAAATCAGGCAGCACTCTGGAAGCTGGACAGCTGAGTTGGGTATAAGCAGGTTATGAAACCTTTCACTTCAGGACAGGCTGTGTCCAGGCCTGGAAGACATAAACTGGGACAGCAGCACAGCTGCAGTAAACCATGGCCCTTGTGACTGGTCCTCAGCTATCGCTCCACCTTTGGTCACAGACCACAGAATCGTTGGTCAAGTATTCCCCATATTTTCATGTCATGGCTGTCAAAAGGTAGGAGAGGAAAGCTAGCATTACCTTAATTCCAAAACCAGATCAAGACACCACAAAGAAAGAGAACTACAGGCCAATATACTTGATGAACATAGATGCTAAAATCCTCAACAAAAATTCTAGCAAATTGGATCCAGGATTACATTAGAAAGATCATACACCATGACCAAGTGGGATTTATTCCAGGGATGCAAGGATGGTATAATATCCGCAATTTGTTTATGAGAGACAAAAATCACATACTCGTATCAATTGATGCAGAAAAGGCATTTGACAAAATCCAACACCCTTTCTTGATAAAAATTCTCAGCAAAGTGGGAATAGAGGGATCATACCTCAACGTAATAAAAGCCTTATATGACAAACCTACAGCCAACATCATATTCAATTCAATGGGCAAAAACTAAAAACATTTTCCCTAAGAATAGGAACAAGACAGGGATGCCCACTTTCACCACTCCTGTTTGACATAGTACTGGAAGTGCTAGCCATTGCAATCAGACAAGAAGAAGAAATAAAAGGCATCCAAATTGGAAAAGACGAAGTAAAACTCTAATTATTTGCAAATGACATGATATTGTACATAGAAAACCCCAAAGACTCCCATCAAAAAACTACTAAACTTAATAAATGAATTTAGCAATGTAGCAGGATACAAAATTAACACCAAGAAATCTATGTCTTTTTTATACACCAATAATGAACACACAGAAAGAGAAACTAAAAGAAAAAAATCCCATTTACCATTGCACCAAAAAAAAAAAATAAGATACCTAGGAATAAACTTAACCAAGGAGATAAAAGACCTGTACTCAGAAAACTACAGACATTGACAAAAGAGATAGAAGAAGATATAAACAAATGGAAGAACATATTGTGTTCATGGATTGGTAGAATCAACATCATTAAAATGTCCATACAACCCAAAGCAATTTATAGATTCAATGCCTACCCTCTGCTTCAGAGGGAGATATCATCTCTATCTTTCAAGAGATGGCTGTTCATTTAGTGTAGAACAGAGGCAGAAAAACATAAACTCATAGAGAATTGTTTCTTGAAATATGCTAGATACATGTCAATAATTTAAATATTCCTTATATGTTCTGGGTATCCAAAATATTTCATAATAATATGAACTCTACATAGTTGGCCCTGGGTATTATCTATGTTCATTAGGTGAAGCTTGCTAGTTGTGCTGTTATAATCATCATTTTTTTAACGATTATTTTCCAGTAGATATCTTGATACTGAGAAAAGTATATTGAAATACCTCACCATTTTTTTGGATTTTTAACTTGATTCTTTATTAAATGTTGGATATATATAGATATGTACACTGAGTGGCCAGATTATTATGATCTTTGAATGCATAATAATCTGGCCACTCAGTGTATAGTATCCTATCTAATAAAAGAGTAATTTGCAAATTAACCATCACTCCACTACACCCACAAGCCACGACCACCAGGCAATCAGGAGTGAGTATGCAAATTAACCCAACCAAGATGGCTGCGGCCACAGAGCGAGCAGGAGGCTTGGGTTTCCCCGGCAATGGAGGAAGCCAAGCTTTCTGCACACCCTGGCAGGCCCAGGTCTCCACTCAAGGCTACAAAGTTTCAATTAAGGAAGATAAATAAATCACAACAAAAATGGCTGCGGCCACAGAGCAAGCAGGAGGCTTGGCTCTGCTCAAAGCTAAAAAGTTTCAATTATAGAAGATAAATAAATTCCAGATACCAGGGCCTCCGTTTGGGTCGCCAGGGGGTGTGGCCGGCCTGCAAACCACCATAGGCCCCTCACCCAGGCCACCCCATGCCCCAAGGGAACCCCCACCCTGATCCGGGACACCCTTCAGGGCAAACCAGCTGGCCCCCACCCATGCAGCAAGCCTCTATCCTATCTAATAGAAGAATAATATGCAAATTGACCATCACTCCAACACACAAGATGGCTGACCCCAGGTGGTCAAAGATGGCTGCCTCCATGTGGACACAAGATGGCCACCACAATATGGCCAGCAGGGGAGGGCAGTTGAGAGGGACCAGGCCTGCAAGGGAGGGCAGTTGGGGGCAATCAAGCCTGCAAGGGAGGGCAGTTAGGGGTGACCAGGCTGGCAGAGGAGGGAAGTTGGGGGCGACCGGGCCTGCAGGGGAGGGCAGTTAGGGGTGACCAGGCCTGCAGGGGAGGGCAGTTAGGGGTGACCAGGCCTGCAGGGGAGGGCAGTTAGGGGTGACCAGGCCTGCAGGGAAGGTCAGTTAGGGGCAAACAGGCTGGCAGGGGAGCAGTTAGCCATCAATCAGGCTGTCAGGGGAGTGGTTAAGGGGTGATCAGGCTGGCAGGCAGAAGCAGTTAGGGGCAATCAGGAAGGCAGCCAGGTGAGCAGTTGGGAGACAGCAATCCTGGATTGTGAGAGGGATTTCCGACTGCCCGTTTAGGCCCGATCAGGCCTAAACGGGCAGTCGGACATCCCTGGAGGGGTCCCAGATTGAAGAGGGTGCAGGCTGGGCTGAGGGACACACACCCCCTGTGCACTGGGCCTCTAGTTTTTAATAAGTCTTTTTGTCTAAAAGCTTATTTTGTTCTACTGTAAATATTACTACATACCTGATTTCTTCTGTGGGGATAACTGTTGGCTCCTGGCTATAAAGAGAAGGTTCACTATACTAACTGAGGAGCTTTCAATAGACTACAAAACAGAAACAGATCCACAGATACAGAGAACAAGCCGATGGTTGCCAAAATGGGGAGAGGTTTGGGGAGAAATTTAAAAAAAAAAAAAAGAAAAAAAAGAAAAACAATCAAAATTTAAAAAATAGTTTTAGCTTGTGGGCAATAAAAACAAATAAAACAGATGTGGAAAAAGAGACTATTTACACTGCCCTTTCACTCCTCTCCATCAGATTTCCCTTTCTCACTTCCAATTTATGTCCGGGGTACTGTTGGTAGCTAATCCTGCCCCTTTCAGGCACTAGAACAGTAATTGTCAGTTTAAAATGTGTATCTGGTTAGAATGTAATCTGCTCTTCACTTTCTCATCCGATTGAAAACTTCGAAATGTTACTCAAACTAGACCTGTGAACACCTCTAACTTAGTGAAAGGAAAGGAGACGGCTATGTTCTTTCACAATTTCTCCATTTATTCATTCCACTTCTCTTCCATTCTCTTCCAAGATGAGGGAAGTCAGAGGGAGAAGGCAAAAAATATGTTACTGTTCCATGTTTATAATACAGCATTTGTGTCCTTCTAGTATGTGTGGCAATGTTCACAGGCTGGCTCTTTTATGGTATAGTTCTTTTGTAGCTTTGTCACAGATATCCACAAATCTTTGAAAAGTTCATGCACCTCCTTACGTGATCCAATCTCTGGCCAATGTCTCACACTTCATTTCAGCCCCTTACCTGGTGCCATATTCCATGTGTAGTAGTTTGCTATTGTTGTGTAGCAAATTACCACAAATTTAGCAGCTTAAAACAGTGCCCATTTATACTAGTATTCTCACAGTTCTGTTTGTCAGAAATCCAGGCATAGTTACTTGGATTAGCTGTAGAAATCAAGGCATTGATTAATCTGGTCCCTTTCTCTGGAAACTTTGGGGGAGAATCTGCTCCCAAACTCTTGAGCTTGCTGGCAGAATTCGGTGCTCTGTAGTTGTTAGGACTGAGCTGCCCGTTCTTTGCTTTCTGTCAGCCAGGGGCTGCTGTCAGCTTCTGGAAGCTTCCCTTTAGTCCTTGAATGTGACTCTTCTTCACAGTCAGCAATGGTTTGTTGAAACTTTCATGTGCTTCAAATTACTGACTTTCCTTTATGCCAACAGCCCTAAACAACATCAATTTTAAAGGTCCTTCCCTGGTTCACTCAGGTTTACCAGGATAATATCTTTACCTGAAGATCAAATAATTTAGACTTTCAGTTATAATCTGAATAATCTCTTCAGGAGAGTACCTGGATTTGTGTTTAATTGTGAGTAACCAGGGGATTGGACTTTTAGGGGCCATATTTAGAATTCTGTCTTTCATGGTCTGTCTGTTTCTGGCTCTCAAAAATCGACATCTCTCCTAAATACACAATTTATTCACTCCATTCCATAGTCCTTGTTACTTTTACACATCACTTTTATGCGTCAACTTGACTAAGCTATAGTCTCCACTTATTTATTCAATCAAACACTGATCTAGTTGTTGCTGTGAAGCTATTTTATAGATGTAATTAACATCTACAATTAGTGGATTTCATGTAAAAGAGATTGTCCTTGATAATCTGTATAAACTGATTCAATCAGATGAAAGATTTAAGACACCTAAGAAGCTACTCTTGGGTGGCAGCATCAGAGCGTCCAGCCGGGCCTTCCTAATAGGCTCCTCCATGGATTTTGGACTTGCTTAGACCAGTGGTTGGCAAACTGTGGCTCACGAGCCACATGCAGCTCTTTGGCCCCTTGAGTGTGGCTCTTCCACAAAATACCACGCGCGGGCGCGCATGTACAGTGCGATTGAAACTTCATGGCCCATGCGCAGAAGTCGGTTTTCGGCTCTCAAAAGAAATTTCAATCGTTGTACTGTTGATATTTGGCTCTGTTGACTAATGAGTTTGCCGACCACTGGCCTAGACAATTACAGTATTTTCCGGCGTATTAGATGACTGGGCATATAAGACGACCCACAACTTTTCCAGCTAAAATATAGAGTTTGGGATATACCCGCCCTATAAGATGACACCCGGTGTATAAGACGACCCCCGACTTTTGAGAAGATATTCCTGGGTTAAAAAGTCGTCTTATACGCTGGAAAATACAGTATATATCCTGCTCCTTTTGTTTCCCTGGTGGACCCTTGAACGATACAGACGACAAAAGTCTCATTAGTTTAGCATTGGTTTGAAGTATAAAAATATCATGTAAACATTATTAGCTCAAAGGTCCAAAGTCTCATCTAAATCAGATGCCAAAGAGGCTCGCAGGTGTAATGCATCTGGGCCACAACACTGCTTCACCTGTGGAACTGAGAAACTGCTGAAGAGTTTCATCAGCCTACTTTTTATCAGAAGAATACCAAGATCCTGAGAGCCCTTTTTTATATAATAGTTTTTCATTCAAACTAGAAAGTCTAGTTTGTTTTTATGGTTACCAGTTTTCTGCTGTAATTTCCAAAATTAAAAAAATATATATTTCTTGGCACAGTACAGATAGATGTTTTATGATCTGTGATTGTTGCTTTTGTGCCTTGTTTATGATGCTTCCCACTAATGGTGTGCTATTTCCATAAGTCTGATCATTGTAATCGAATAATAATTTTTTCTTAATGATTTGAGGCCCTGGATAATAGTATCTTCTTTCTGAGAAGACTTTAATGTAATTCCGTTGGGATAAACCATCTAGAACTAACTTAAACTTCAAGCCTTGAGGTTCCTTGAAGCACTCATGCAAAGTATTCTTATGATTGCTTTAATTTGGGGTTTCCTTTTCCTGGAAGATTGGCATTTAAGCCCCCTTTTAAAAGTTGAGATGAATAAGGTGAAGACTCCCTAACTAGGACAGGTTTGCTTACATCTCAGTGTTTTTGAGGTAACCTTCTGGATCCAAAATTGATCATTTCTTTCAAAGCAAAAGCAGCTTTGAGTGCTGGGCTTTTTTCTCTGGATTCTCAACTTCTCTCTGATTACTGGCTAAGTACTTTCAAGTCCCTTGAAAATTTAAAAAATATCTTAAAGAAAATATTGCATACAACCTCTTGTAGTTGTTCTCAGTAAAAGGATTAGTGTGAGTTACTTGGCCCATCGTTGCTGGAAGCAGAAGTTTCTAAACTCAGCATTTCTTCGGCCTGTTGCACATGTGGATAAGCCTCTTGAGGCTCTAGGCTTTTATTCTATGGGTGCAGTTGTAAGTCTCTACAACCACTTGGATTTAAAATAGTTAACCACCATTATCTGAGGTCAACTATGGTTGTAGGCCCCTCTGTTTTCTAACCTGGCTTCTAGTTCACTCTTTATTTCTGGCACATGGTAATTCCTCATCCCTGTGTTTTTGAGATAAACTAGGTATTATTTATATTTTCTGGTTTGTTCATTTATTTCTACAAATAAACAAAGAGGTTTGACTCTTTGTGTATTTTTGTAACTATTTCAAGATTTAATTTTCTGTGGCTATCTCAGGGCAGAAGCACACATTGGCGCATTTCTCTTTCTCTCTCTCTCTCTCTCTCTCTCTCTCTCTCTCTCTCTCTCTCTCTTATTCCCTCTTCCTCTCCCTCTCCCTTTATTGTTTAGGCTTCTCTTCCTTAACCAAAACCATACTAAGTGCTACATATACTTTATAAGCTGTCTGAGAGGATTTTATTTACTTTTAACTTTGGTTAAAATACAAAATTCTGTTTACCCTTCACTACATTTAGAGTTTGATATTAGTACATAGGATCCAAAAAAAATCAAACGAATCATGCACTTCTGGTGGCAAATTTGTGCAAATATTATTATTTGGAATATTTCTAATCCTACATTATAAAAGGCTAATATGCAAATAGACCGAATGGTGGAACAACCAGAACAACCGAACAACCGGTCACTATGACATGTGCTGACCACGAGGGGGCGTGTGCGGAACATGGCAGATGTTGGCCCCAGCACAATGGTGAAGCTGGCGAAAGGGGGCCCCAGACCAAGGTGGGGCACCGGTCGCTGTCATCGGGGCAAGCCTCTGGTGGTTAATGAAAATTCTTTGCTCCCGTGAGTTATGGTTTTGCCCAGTGCTCACACCTGCTGCCAGTGCTGGCCCTGCTCGCACCCACTTCCGGTGCCTGGCGCCGGTTCCTATCACTCGGTGCCATCAGCAGGTGCAAGCAGCGGCTGCCAGCCCTTATCACCCCTGAGGGCTTCTCTACCTCCCCCTGCTCCTGAGGGGCAATTGGGACAGCAGCTGCTGCTCACATCCGCTGACAACGCCGGCCCCTCTTGCACCGCTGCTGGTGCTGGCCCCAATCGCTCCACGCCATCAGTGGGAGCGGTGGTGGTGGGAGTGGGGCTGCTGGTAGACAGGATACCAGGGGCTATGGCGGCAGGGGCCAGGCGGGGGTGCGGAGGATGGGCTGAGACTGGCCCCTGTGCCCACCACAGTCTCGCGGACCACAGTTCCTTTCAAGGTGCACGAATTCGTGCACTGGGCCCCTAGTATAAGAATATTAATGATATTGTCAAGATCACACTTAATTATTTTTTTTTTCAGTAGAAGAACCTATATGTCTTCCTATAATAGTACAAAGTCAGTAAATTATGCTAATATGTCAAAATCCTATATACCAAATTATTCCTAAGAGATATAGTTATCCAATAAATGAGTCAATAAAATCCCACACTTAATAGAAAGACTATCTGAGCTTGGGTGAAATATCCAACTGAAGCCCATCTGGGGATACTGGTTCAGAGAACCTAATAATGCAATTTACCTTCTGGTGTTCCTCAAACTAAGTTATTTTCTAACTAAGGATCTATATTCCAGCACTAATGCTGTAACCCCAACTGGGTATCCTACTGTTCAGTTTAATTCAGATACTGCATGGAGTTAGTGCAGACCTCATTGTCCTACTTCAGACACCAGCTTCACATCTTGGGTGTCCCTAAGCCACTCAAACTTCTACAAATACAGAGGGGAGGGAGTCCCACTCCCCCCCTTCAGGTTAGGTAATTTGCTAGAATGATTCACAGAACTCATTGAAATACAACTGCAATTATACTTACAATTACAATTGTATTTAAAAGACACAACTCAGGAACAGCCAGGTGGATACAGCAAGGTCCAAAAGGATCCCAAGCACAAGAGCTTCTGACCCCTGGAGTCAGGGTGCATCACCCTCTTGGCACATTATCCGTTCACTAACTGGGAAGCTGTCCACACTTCAGAGTTTGTAACTGGGATTTTATTACATAGGCACAATTGATTAAATCATCAGCCAAATGAATTTGTTTCCAACTCCCTGCTTGCTAAGGAACTCAGAGAATGAAAGTAAAAGTTCCAACTAACCCTTTAATGAATTGCTGGGTCTTTCTAGCATCATCAGCTCATCCCTTAAACCACCTAGGGCCCACCCTGAGTTTCTTCACTAGAATTAACTTAAGTATGGTTGAAGGGGCTTGTTATGAAAAACAAAAGACTTGCCTATTACTTAGGACAGTGGTCGGCAAACTCATTAGTCAACAGAGCCAAATATCAACAGTACAACGATTGAAATTTCTTTTGAGAGCTAAAAACCGACTTCTGTGCATGGGCCACGAAGTTTCAATTGCACTGTATGTGCATGCCTGCACGTGGTATTTTGTGGAAGAGCCACACTCAAGGGGCCAAAGAGCCACATGTGGCTCACGAGCCGCAGTTTGCCGACCAATGACTTAGGATATTCCAGAGGCTTTTTGAAGTTCCTGGTTGGGAAGTGGGAACAAAGACATTTAAAAATATAAGCTGTAAGAATAGAGTCTATGTTTCAGGGAAGAACAATTAGAATAAAAGAGATAGGAAAATCAAATATTTGATGTTAAGACATGATATGAATTGGGTGCACATTGTGTAGCAAAGGGTAGATGCAAGTAAGAAATTATATAAGAATAACTATCAAAGAGAAAAAAACTATATTATACATATTCTAATAAGTTCTTGCTCGTGGGCAAATAAATACAAATAAGTATCCCAATATACTGATATGTATTTATTGGTAATAGAAATTGCATTGAAATTATTTATCTCATCATGAGTACTTAGTTTATACAACCTTGAAGAAGAAATATTTAATTTCTTTGTTTTTTTTCTGATAAGAACAGCTGTTCATATATATTTGCCTGTTCCCCAAATTCCCCCTACCAGTACCCCAGAGAAGTCCTCTCAGTAAATTCAATATAAATTATACTATTGAAAAACTTACCAATGCTTATTTTGTTATTTTTGACAGTTAAGCAATGTCAGTATATTGCTATCTGTGATTATACAATTCTACCCTGTGTATAAGAGATGGCATAGAATAGTAAGAAAAAGATCATGTATGGAGCCAAATGATTAGGATCATGTTCTTGGATCTGACACTAATTTAACATGTGATTATAATGGCAACCACTTAACCTTTATGAACTCTAATGTCCTCATTTGTTTATTACATAGATTTGCCAGATGCAATATTTCATATTTCTTTATTCTGTTCCTATTGACTTCAAGCTGCAGAATAAAAATCTAATTTATAGCCCGGCTGACGTGGCTCAGTGGTTGAGCATTGACTTATAAACCTGGAGGTCACAGTCAGGGGACATGCTTGGGTTGTGGGCTCTATCCCCAGTGTGGTGCATGCAGGAGACAGCTGATCAAAGATTCTCTCATCATTGATGTTTCTCTCTCTCCTTTCTGAAATCAATAAAAATGTATTTTAAAAAATAAAATAAATTATATATACACACACACACCAGTACACAAACTTAAGTACTTTATACAAGTTGGCAATATTTCAGATCTCAAGAAATTGAAAATACAGATATTGAAAAGAATGTTAATAGAGGATATACTAATTCTCATTGATTAGCATAAATACCCATTATCAAATACAAATAAAAGTATTACACATAATTACTCCAGCCACTTCTATGGCAATTAGCCTTTTATCTCTTCATCTCAACTGTACTTCTTACTTTCTACACCAAGGCTCCTTGGTGGCTGGCAAATGTTGTAGCAGGGGAATCATGGAGAAGCTCACTAAACTCATGCGTGCACAAACTGGAAGTAATGGAGAGTTAATGAGCCATGGAGTAATGGTGAGCAATGGGGAAAGGATGAGATAGAGAGCTGCCCTGTTTTCATCCCTGGGGAACACAAGGCTGAAGATCATTCTGTACAGTTTCTCAGTGGATCCGAGTGGGATTGAGTCTCAGATGCCTTCCACAGTGATCAGCTCAACAATGCACACCGTGTTCTTGATTCTCCTTCATCTCCATTCCAACCTCCCTGCTTCCCTTCCCTGTGCTCTGGAACCACTTTCTAAACAAACCACCTGCACACAAGTTAATGGGTCAAGCTCTGTTGTAGGTGAGGCCATACTAAGACTAAGAAAATTCATAAGAAAAAATATTCTAGGAAGCAGACATTAAAGAGGAGATTCTGGTAGTGAACCACTCACTGGCTCTGTGGCATTAAAGATGCCATTTCTGGTTGGAAGTCAGGTGGCGGTCAGTAGCATTATAACTACTAGAGCTCTCACCAGTGGTAGATTAGGATGAGTTGCAGGTAGAGGTTAACTTTTGACTGGTCTTGAACATTATGGCAAATATAGGCTTGTTGCTTTTTACCTGTTTAGAAACCTTGTGAAAATAAAATAGCAGGTTCTTATCTAATAATATCAACTTCAGACAGGCTGTGAAAGACAAAGACCCTTTTGTTTAAAAAGCTTTTTTATCTTCTGCACCTACAAGGCAAATTGTACTTAAACCAGAGTTCGGATTTAATTATGAAGGTAACAAAACTAATGAGGGGATGATGTATCAGGATAAGGAAGGGCAGGTGAAATTTGCATGGAACCATTTGGGATTATGAGCCTGAGGATCATGGACCCTTAGATTCTACTGAAACCTCCTTGCTAGAGGAGAACTGTGTACCCTATAAATATCTCCCCTGTGGTAGACACCTCTCTACATGAAAATGCTCATCCTCCTCAAGCCCAGCTTCACCTCTATCCATTAACTCTAGTTTAACAACTGGAGTTATGTCTCATTATAGGTCAAATGGGAAAATAGGAACCCTGTTCTGGAAGGAAATGCCAAAACTTATTTGGGAGCTTGCTCCTATAACTGAGTTTAATGTCCCAGAAAGCACACTGGAATCTGACTATTCTAAAATGCTAGCAAGCAAAAGTCTGAAACTAGCTGGCATGTGGAAAAATGGAAACCTTTACCCAATTTTCAGATCTAAAGGATTCCACTGATGCCAAAATCCCATCAATCAAAAGTAACACTGGGCCTCCTGAGGTAGAAGTCTCCAAATCATTCCCAAAGGGACAGGCAGCCATGCAGCCGTGCACTGAGTAAATGGGAACATGCAGACCTTTCTATGGCTGTTGGAAGTAGAGCATCAGCGGACACTAACAGAGGGCACCTGATATGCCACAATGGCCTTCCAGTTAGAATTCAGCTCATGAAGGTCAGGTAATGGCCCAGATAGGTCTCACTGCGCATCCACTTGTTTGAGGCAGTGATTCCCAAACCTTGCTACTCATCTGGGAAACTTTCAAAAATCTTGTTATGTTGGTTATATCCTCTACCAACTAGATTCTTCCACTAGTGTCAAGGCCGGGGATCAGCATTTTAAAATTTGCCCATGGTTATTTCTTTAGTTTCTTTAAATTTGCTCAAGGTTATTTCTTTAGTTTCTGTGAATATAGTGGGATGGGTATGCTGAGCAGCTAGTAGAACCCTCATATTAGTTCTCTGATTTAGGAGCCATGATAAGAAGTCTTTGACACTGATTTCTCCACAAAATGGTCAGTAAGAAATGGCAAATACTTTGAATACCCTAGTAATAGTAATGACTGCAACAGGATGGGAGGACACCGGAAAGAAAACCCATGCCAGTGACAGTGAAAGAGAAATCATGTTTATTCCTCAGGAATACGAAAGTGTCCTGGAGTAAACTGACATTCTCCTATAGCAATGTTATCAGTAACGCTTAAACCCAGCACACTGTTTATGTATTTGAAATCAAGTCTGTTTCTTGTTTTGTATTTTCTCTCTGTAAATTGCAAAAAAGTATTCTTAGAAAAAAAAAAGTAAATGAAACAGAAATAGGCAGCCTCCCCTGCAAAAAAGAGTCTGCTATGTCAGTGTTTTTTATTTATTATTAATTATCATTATTATTATTTTTTAATTCTCATCCAAGGATGTTTTTTCCTTCAATCTTTAGAGAGAGTGGGAAGGAGGGAGGAGGGGATGTAAGACAAATATATAAATGTGAGAGAGATACATCGACTGGTTGCATCCCACATGTGCCCCAACTGAGACCGGGGATGAAACCTGCAACAGAGGCAGGTGTCCTTAACAGGAATCAAACGAGTGATCCATTGGTCTGCAAACATGCCAGGGCTGGAATAACAGTGGTTTTTTAGTGATTAAATGGTGTTATGAGCTAAATATATATGTCTCCCCCAAATTCATGTTGAAACCCAAATGCCCAGTATAGCTGTTATTTTTAGTAAGGAAGTAATTAAGGTTAAATGAATGGGGCCCTGATTTGATAGGATTAGTGCCCTCATAGAAAGAGATACCAGAGAGCTTTTTCCTCCCTCCTCCACTTGAAAGGACCAAGGAAAAGCCATGTGAGGACATAGAAGTCAGCTGTCTTCAAGTCAAAAGCAGAATCATCACCAGAAAGTGAATCAGCTGGAACGTGAACCTTGATGATAGACTTCTAGGCTCCAGATTGTGAGAAAATAAATTTCTTTTCCTTAAGCCAGTCAGTCTTTGGTATGTTATTATGGCAGCCAGAGCAGTTTAGTACAAGTGGTCTGGAAGGTAGGCTGAGATATCTCTGCTAAGGGAAAGGAGTTGTTGCTCCTTGTACCTCTCACTAAGAAAGAGGTGATTAGGGGATCATTGAATGTTTCCAGGATTTTTGTTGAAGTATACTATTCATATAGAAAAGACACACGTCATTAATGGAAAATGGCTCCTGGTATGCTCCCAGATTGTGGTAGACACTAAGGATCTCATCATGGGGAATCAATTAACTATGTGGTCACATTTTCCCATTATGTGCTGAATATTATGCTATACACTGAGTCAGGAACCACAGAAATTCATTGTACAGTGGAAATTGTACATTCAGGATAAAGCTGGCATAGATCCAGAAAACAAAAGAAAACCACGGGAACTGCTGATTCAGACTCCCACAGCATCTGTCTTTTTAAAACAATGCCTCTTGCTCAATTAATACTTATTCCTTTACCGAAAAATATAGACCACAAAGGAAAATCTCAGGCCCTTTTCAATGATAGGCCAGATAAATCGATTAGTGCTTATCAATGAAAAAAGATGGCTTCCACATGCTGTCCCATTGGGCTGGACCGACTAAATGGAGGTGAGAGGAACTTCTCCGCGTGGGCAGAGCTGCAAGAAATGTACCTGATCTTTCAGTGTGGACGGAGAGAGAAATGACTCAGGTACAGAAACATAAGAACTGAGTAGAACAAATGTCTTAGCTGCTTCATCATGGGATTGGGAGGAGCAAGACTGGAAGATTGGAAAGAAAGAATTTTAGGGAAATCATGTGGATGGATGGATGGAAGTGGTCCAAAGCCCATTTTGTCTCATTGCATCCTCTAGAAAGAATTTAAAATGAGGAAATATTCAACGCAACATATGACTTGACAGCTACTACATTGTTAGAATCAAGGGCTCCAAAACCAAGTAACCATGGAGGAAGGGAGGGACACTATACATGTATGTATCAACATGGGTGCCCTCTTGCCAATCACAATCTAGCTAGAGCCACAGTTGAATAATAAATCTGTCACCAGAGAGTTATGCTAAGCCCTCTAAATGACAACATCCCTTGAAGAGATGATGTAGCTACTTGATGGAGGTTAATTCTAGTGGAACCCCACCATCCTTACCAGGATTGATAGAGGCTCCAGATATGGGAATGTCTTCCCCACTGCACACTTACAAAAGACCTGCTTTTCCAGTATGTTACCTCTTGCAATATTGTCTTAAATAAAGAACTCCGTTATTAAGGAAGTATATTACCAGCCCTTGCACAGTATCCTCTGGCCCCTCCATATAATACATTACACGGAAGCAGCTAGTCTAACTAAATGGCCAGCTAAAGGCTTAATTAAGATGTTTGCTTAGGAAGTAAACTCTGGGGTTTGGGTGTTATGCTCCAGGGTAGGGTACACATGTTGAGCCCACAGCTGGTACTTGGTTCTTATTGCTAGATGATGCTAATTACTATAGTATATGGGCTCTGTAACCAAGGGATGAAGAAGATTAGCCTCTATCTCCATCTTTTCTAATAGAGTTCCCATTTCTGAACAGGAAAGCACTGCCATACTAGATCGACTAGCCTCCAGGGGAACCACTTGTTCTCAGGCACACAGTAATGGCTTTCAATGGACTTAAAGCTATAACTACCTCCTGGTCACTTTGAGCTCCTCATGCCTTTGAGTCAACAGGCAAAGAAGAGTTACTGGACTGTAAATGGTAATGGACGCTGAGTACCATGAACAGTTAAAGTTGCTGCTACATAATGGGGCTAGGAAGAGCACATCTGGATCCCCAGAGATTCAGTGAGGCAGCTTTGGGCATTTCATGTCCAGTGGTAATTAAATATAGGCAATTAACCAATCACAACAATAAAAACTAAAAGGCAAATTGAGACTCATTCCCTTGAGTATTAAAGTCTGATTTTCCTAGAGTGAGGGTAAGGAAAATCAGATGGTGGATAAGAGGCATGATACATAATAAATTACTATCTCAGGATCAATAGCAGCTGGCAAACCCTACCTGTTGTATAAATTGCAATCTGCTACCACATCAACAGTGACGGCTTTGACTTAATGAAGGACAGAAAATCTGAGCTGTGTAAGGGAGGGGACTCATGTTTTACTTGAGCCACTGCTGTAGAAGTCAGCTGCATGCAGGTGTAGTCTGGCTGCATTGCTGCCTCAGCACCCAGTGTCCCAGCTTTCTACCTTGGGGGTGCTCTGAAGCCAGGGTGGGAAATACCTATGAAAACCTGCCTAATACTCACAATGTAGATCTTGGAGGCAGGAGGGTGTAAATGTGTGTTGAAGCTTCTTAACAATAGGGGACAGGAAGCAGAGAGTAAATGTTTCCCCTCAGTTGTCAAGAGGCATGTTCTATACAGCCTCTTAGAAGGCCCTGGTAAGTTTGAGGCTAGTTGTCTACACAGAATAACCATTTAGGAAACATATCCTTGTTTTAACATGTTGGTTTTGTTACTATTCAGGTATGGTGAGACCAACAAATCAGGAGATGACTGCCACCTAAAACATAATTTGTCATAGTTCCCATGCCATTCAGGACCACACAGGGAAGCTGTCAGGAGGCCAGAACCAGGGAGCAGGTGAAACATGGGCAATCCTCCCTTGAGATCACTTTACAAATACCTTTACACAGGCTCTAGTCTTATACATTAATTTCATAAGAAGGCTGTGGGTGGTGGAGAGGGCCAAGGGTAAGAAGTAGAGGAACCCAGGCTAAGAATAATTCCTTCTAATCCATTTATTTAGCTTTAGATTTTATTGAAATATCTTAGATTTTGACCCTATCTTTCAACAGACTCAATGTCCATGTCTCTATAATGTAGACTGAATGTTGCATTTTGAAACAGCAATGATTTGTGAGAGTAAAGATGCTATATGAAGAAAAAACAGAACCGACTTGGAAGACGGTTTAAGAAATTAGAAAGTTGTGTGTGTGTGTGTGTGTGTGTGTGTGTGTGTTTTATTAAAACTTTTTTTTTTTTTTATAATGACCATGGGCAACTGGGACCTCTCCTTGATTATTGGAACGTTTAATCTATAAGCCTGTACTGTACTACAAAAAGGAAACGGGAGCTAATTCACATATGGAGTTTCATTAAAGTACAGAAAGAGGCATGAACAGCAATAATCAAGAAAGAACGTAATCAAATAAAGCAAACATTCTCTCACACATTCCTCCTAAGTGCTGTGTCATTCGTTTGATTTTCATCAAGCCCCAAAGGAATTGCTTGAGTGGTTGAGCACCAGGGACCTCTGTGGCCACATGTGAATGTTACTTCATTCTTGATTCTCCTACCTCAAGACCCACTGATGGCAATCCCAGTATGACAAGAGGAAAGCTATCCTCATTTTATGAAAGTGGGGATTGTGAAAATCAGGTTCCCTGTTCTCCTCGGAGCACAGATTGGTTTTCCATCTTCCTAGGACACATTCTTCCAAGCAGACTCCTTATGCAGCATTTTCATAGACAGACCTGAGCAATGGAAAGCAGTCAAAGATTGCCTTTAAGAAGCACATTACATAGCATTTTTTAAATTAAAATTTATAGAATTAAATTATTTTGGAATTTAATTCTAGAATTTAAGAATCAAATATAAAGAAATGATAAATTATTTTGCTGGCTTAAACACCAGAGGAAAATAAAGCCCTACACTAGATTAACTACCCTGTATTTCAAAATGGGAAATTCTTTGGCATGAGTCATAAATTTTCCCTATTCTGAGATTTCCCTGTGTGCTTTCTTAAGGGTCTGAGTTTGGAAATCCAAATACATCAGAGACTAAATTATTTAGAAATTACCCTGAATACCAGATTAGTGAGATTATCTAAAAATAACCGAGGTAATGTAATTCAGAAGGTAACTAATGACCTGTAAATGTAGGTTCCTCTACAACTCTCTCTTTAGGGAGTAGTTAATGTTTCTGAAATGGTTTCTAGGGGAACTGGATGGTTCAGAGGAATTGGTAATAAGAGATGATACAGTGATTTTGCCATTATGTCCTGACTTGAGTAACATATAAACAAACTATCTTTTTAAACAAATATATTCACAAATGCTTAAGAAATGCACCAAGTGCTGATAGCAGCCTGGACTTCTGCACTTCTAATCTTCCAGGCTTACTTGTCAGAATCTATTTTGCAGAGCACACAGCATCATGTCTTTGCTTTTCTATAGCAATAGGCTATGTTATCACTCTAGTGTAAAACTTCCATTGCAAACAAGTTAATCAGAAGTTCTTTCTTCATTTGTACCTATTTCAATTGGCCTTATATCAGTAATCAAGTAATTTAGGAACTAACACAGAGAATGGAAGACAAGATCATTTACTAAAAGGTGCAATGCTATAAGATAACCACAAGAGGAAAAAAATAGAGCTGCAAGAGAGCTTATTTACTGCCAAATATTTTATTTCATAGATGTGCAAAATGAAACAGAGGTAGTTTAAATTGACTTGCACCAGGTAATCCACTTAAGAAATAGCAGAGGACCAGGTCTTGCCCCCTCGCCTGTTGAAGGTTCTTTCCCCTTGGAACACATTGCCAGAGGCATTGGGAAACAGGCGATAGAAGTGCATACTACTGAGACATGGGATGCAATAGTGGACAGACCAATCACTACAAAGCAGGAAGTAACTGAAGTTTTCTTTAAGGATGAGTCAAGGTAGCCCCATTATTTGTACCAATTAATATATGACACTAATTAAGCAATGAAGATTTACAGGCAAGCAATGTCATCTTCTGAATACCTTTTATTTTATCCAACACTATGCAGAAGAGAAAGTAAGAGAAAAGAAAAATAGCAATTCAAACTAATAATTTGATCATACTTGCTAACCAAACTAGCTACTCTGGCATCTTATAATTTCAGAAGTTTTAAGACACAGCTGAAAATATCATCAGACAGGTAAATAGTATCTGTAAATGCAAACCAAAGGGCAATGTCAATGTGTGTGAATAGGAAAAAAAAGCTATTACTGTTCCAAGGAAAAGGTCCGGGAATTACTCACAGTCTCGTGCAACAGAAATAATTCAGGGAATCAGATGGGCCTTAAGCTGCTATCCTTCACCAGTTATATACCTCAATTGTTCTGACTTTAGCAATCTCAAATATAGCATGGAACTAATAAATACCATCTACTCATCATCAGGATGAAATGTGATAATATATTTAAAGTCAGGACATACAATAAATGCTCAAGTGATGATTATGATCATTTTCATACTTTATTAAGAAAAAATTAAATCTGTATAAAGAATAATTTAATTTGTCTCTATGAACCTATCATTCACTTCAAAAATTAAAACTTATGGTCAGTCTTGTTTCATCCATACCTGCATCCACTTTGACCCCCTATATTATTTGGAAGCAAATCCTAGACATTATTTTTCATCTTTAGTTCAATGTATATTTCTAAAAGTTAACAATTCTTGTACAGTATTTTGTGCTCAGCACAATGGCATTTTTTCCATTTTTTAAATTAAGATATAATTTAGATACAGCAAAACCCATCCTTGGATATTTACAGTTCAGAAGGTTTTGTCAAAAATATACACTCATGTGAATCACCAACTCAGTGAAGATATAGAACAGCTTCATCAAGGAACTTACCCCCTATCTTTTCTTCTAGGAGTTTTATGATTTCAAGCCTTTAACTGTTCTGCTTGTTTTTGGCTTTTTATATGTTTATTTGTTTTTGCTTTATTTATTTTTTGGCTTTCTGTTTCAATTTGTTACTTTTATTTGATCAATCTTGAAATTTATTAGTATTTTTAGGTGCGTAGAATCTGCTTTTTAATTCACTGAGAGAATTAATGTTATTATTATTTTTTTTTATTTCTAATATTTCCATTACTCTCTCTTATGGCTTCTATCTCTGTGCTGAAGGACATCATCAGAACTTGCATTCTGTCTGCCTTTTTTACTAAAAACTAACATATTTATAATTATCTTAAATTCCTTTTCTGATATTTCCAACAACTGTGTCAGGCTTTTAGTACAGTAGGTTGAGTCAATCTCACCAGGAATTAAGCTTGATTTATTTTTTGTTGTTACTGTTGTAATCATCAGTGTACTCTGGGTTTCAGATTTAGATTAAAAATCATAATTAAGAAAGGACTGGTTTGCCAGAGGGTTTTTCTCACTGTCCAGTCTCTGCTTTAATTCTTTCTTTTACATCTGTGCCTCAGAGAAGGTCTTCCTCCATGCTCTTTATTCCTTCCAGCAGTATTTTTTCCTCTATACTTGCAAGGCTGGAAAAAGGAAAAAATAGACATTCTATTATTATGTTTAATTACCAGACTTAGCAAGGGTCTTTGTCCCTGAGACTGATATTACACTGTCCCAGCCGTAGAGGATCTCCGATTATGTGGGCCTAGGACATGTTAGTACACTTTTCCCAGAGGCAGCAACCCCTTTATCTAGGGATAGTTTGGGGGCAGTGGTTGGTTTTGCTCTTTTTCCTCTGAAACCCCAAATGCAGTGGGTCTTTACAGGGGATTTTAGGGAGACAGTGTGGCTGCCTATCACAGGCAGCTTAGTCTTTTGTTCTATAAGGTGGTAAAGTCGAACGACCCGGATGGGTTTCATACCTTTCTTGTAGTCTTGGTCTGATTGAGCTGTCATAACAAACTAGCATAGATTGCTGGCTTAAACAATAAAAAAATTATTTTTTCATAGCTATGGAGGCTTGACGTCTAAGCATAGGGTGCCAGCACGGCCAGGGTCCTGTGAGGGCCCTCTTCCTAACGTGCAGATGGCTATCTTCTTGCTGTGTCTTGACATGCAGAGAGACAGCAAAGGCAACTCCTCTGGCACCTGTTCTTAGAAGGACAATAGTCCCATCATGAGAGGCCCGTGCTCACTATTTCATCCAAACGTAATTACCTACCAAAGGCTCCATCTCCAAATACCATCACAGTGAGGGCGAGATCTTCAGTATGTGAATTTTGGAGCTACACAATTCAGTCCATAGCAGTATTGTTCCCCTCTGCCAGGCCTCCACAACAAGAAGGCTATCTGGAGACTCTCACACCATCACCATCCTTGCTCAGTACCCAGTGAGGTCTGTGGAGACCCACTAGTGGGTGTGAATATCCCTGGCTGAGCAGCTTCCAGAGATTCTAGTTTCTAATACACTCCACAGTTACTTAGCCTTTAGTAATTCATTTGAAAATTTAGCTAAATTATTCTATTAACTTGTACATTGTTTGGAATCTGCCCCAAAGCAATAAGAGAGTATTTGTGCTCTCTCTCTCTGTCCACGAAGGTACCCATCTTTCATTAGATTTTAAGCTGGTTTTTTTGCATGGTGATCCCAGATCTCTGATGGATTAAAAAAAAGTTGAGAGTTTGTAAATTATCTGTGTCTTCTCATTGTAATACTAGGAGCAAAGTTTTTCTAGCTTTTTTTATCTTAAGCAGAAGCTGGAAGTTTCCAAAATGTTTTAGTAAATACAAAAGATAAAAGTATATATTTTTATATTTTATTTAAGAAGATATGTCATTGAGCCCTGGCCAGTCTGGCTCAGTTGGCTGAGTGTTGTCCCGTGCACCAAAAAGTGGGCAGTTCCATTCCCTGTCAGGGCACATGACAGAATTATGGGTTGGATCCTCAGTAAGGGACAGCCAATATTTCTCTCTTTCCCTCTCCCTTCCTCTCTCTCTAAAATCAATAAAAGCATTAAAAAATAAGAATATGTTACATTGAAAAATTAAATGATCTCAGAAGGCTTTAAAAGCAAGTACAAATGTAAATTGCTGATTATAAATAAAATATGAGTTCAAAAGTGAGGGAGCATAGAAAGTATGGGCAGGGCTACTTTTTATGAGAAAGGGCTACTCATCACTTACATAAAATCTCAGAAGTCATATAATTTAAATATCTGAACACTTTGTGTTCGTCTCAAGAGCTGGAGTATTTAATTTAAAATTGAATGCAAAGTACCACACAACATAATTGTTTCAACATCTTTAACCAGGTATGAGCAATAATAGCCAGCAACATTTTGTTAAACTAGGTCATATATGTTTTTTTCTTTTCTGTTCTTTAAAATACAAACAACAGTGAAAGAATGAGTAGGAAGGTATTCTGAATACTATGCTAATTAATTAAAGGTATGGCAGATATCTAGATGTACTATTAGGTGTAATTTTAGAAAGAGAATCTTAATAAGAAATATTGCTGTTGTAATTCGATTGCAAAAATTATAATGAAAAATTCCAAACACTGCAATATTAGATACAAGAAAATAGCAGTCATTAAGGTAAACAAAAATCTTGATCTTTGTTAAAGGATTTCAAAGTCCTAAATTAGGAATGAACTATAATTTCATTCAGTTCCAGCAATACCAAATATTTGGAAGAGAGAGAGATCAAATAAGAGAGTTATCAAGTTTTCTATTTCTATGAATGAGGAGCCAGCTATCAGAAATTTATATTGGTAAAATCTTCATTTCACTAGAGGTCAATACAGAAGAAAGAAAACATTTTTCTACAAAGGTCTACTTGGCTGTCAGTTGGCAGCGCATTAAACTGAAAAATCCACATCCTGGCATGTGAGTATTTCTCAAAGCTAACTATTCATAAAATGTTGACATATCATTACTGTAACTGTCAACAGACATAGATACTGGTATGATCACATGAAATTCTATTCTTGAGGAAACCAGAAATCACAAGACTACTCTGAGAAATTTCAGAATACTAGTACTTAAAACAAGAAAATGCTCAGATATATCTAAGTACATAAAAATATGATTAAAAGGAACCGCTTCAAACTAGTCACTAAGTCTGAGGTTCATATAGTAACACAGGTCATTAGAGAGGCCTATTAACTGTATTTGCCAAACAGTAAAGCATACAGCTTTGCAGATCATTATACATGGAAAAAATCATTTTTAATCATGGAAAGTTCATATAAACCTTGACTATATTAACAATGGTTCCAATAGTGACACAGAAAGTTCTTTGATGCTCTTGGAATATGAAGTTGCCAGATTTCTCTTTTCCACACTAAGGTGCAAACTTTAATATTTGTTCATAGACATTCTCAGGAGAATTTAATTTGAGGAAGATAATTAATTATAGAAACAGAATTCCCCTAGTTATTCTCCAGTTTAGTGATCAGGAAACATACATTTAATTTAACAAATTTAAGGTATTTTTTTAAAGATATCCCAAATATATGTAAAATAATAAAAATTATCAAAACTAAAAATGTATTTATAATTTTATTTTAAAATAGGTATTATTCTCTCTTTCAGTAGTTTATCCAGCATCAACATTAATTAGAACAACTGCTTATTGAGTACTTATTTTGTGACAGGAAAAGTAATTGGGTTTTGTATGTGTTATTTCATGTTTAATATCATACAGTTAGGTTAGGTCCAGTATTTTCTAAATAGGATACATTTTTAAAAATGAACCAGAGAAAATGGATCATATTATTAGTCTGCTCGGATGTTGGTGATTTCAGTGGGCAAGCTTTCTAAATCCCTTGTTCATTTTTCATTTGGCCTTTTTTTTTTTCAGCTTACTGTTGATTTCGGCAAATCTTTTAATCTTTCTTTCCATGAAACAATGAAGCACTAATAACCCAAGGCATTCTCTGTATGTTACCATTTGACTTTTTTTTTTTTTTCATCCAGGGTGGTTTCAATTATACACTATTGTTGGGAAACAAATAAAAAAATAGTCACTCAAATAATCTTCTGTGTTATGTGGTTCATATGAGGAACCCTGCTTGAGAAAGGCCATTAAAAAAATAATAATGCTCTACAAGTTAGACCAATTGATCTCCCTTAACATCTAATTGTGATTGGTGAGAAGCATGAAGCTAAATCACTATATATGAAGCCATTAGCTATTTAATCATTTTTCCTATGACTTATCATAGTGGGTAACTGAGAATGTCTAGTTTCAGGTGGTAGGGAAGACATTTGATATCATTATCTCCTCTAATCTATTAATATCTTACCTAATAATAGAGAAACATGTAAATTGACCGTACCTTCGCTACGCCCACAGCCAATCAGAGTGAGTATGCAAATTAACCCAATAAAGATGGCGGTTAATTTGCATACGCAGCGGGGCAGGCATCGCCATGGCCAGCTCCTGGAGGTTCAGTCCATCTGGGCGAGGAAGGCCGGCGCCAGACACCACCCACAAGGTACCAGTCCATCGGGACAGGGAGAGGGGGTGGGGTGGGCAGCACCAGATGCCACCTGAGGGGTCCAGGTCCATCGCAGGCCCCGGGAGGGGCAGCGGCCTGCCTAGCCACACCTGTGGGGCCCTGGGAACATCGCAGCCCTGGGGAGGAGCGGCTGGGCCTGCTTAGCCACTCCTGTGGGGCTCAGGGAACACCTCAGCCCAGGGGAGGCATGGCTGGCAGCCTAGCCACTCCCGTGGGGCCCTGGGAACATTGCAGCCCAGGGGAGGCATGGCTGGCCGCCTAGCCACTCCCGTGAGGCCCTGGGAACATCACAGGCATGGGGTTGGTGAGACCCAGACTGGGCCTCTGGCCACAGATTCATAGCTTTGCGGAGACCAAGGGCAGGGATCTGCCTCACTGCAGAGAGAGAGAGGTTCTACAGTGGCTCCAAGACGTGGGTGGGCCAGGCCAGGGATCAAGGGGCATGGAAGGAAGCCCGGGGGGAGGGGCAAGGACCCGCAGCTCTGAGGCGGGGGTTGAGGGGTGGTGCCACCTCAGTGGAGGGGTGCTGCACTGCAGGGTACTGGACTGACTGATGTGATTCAGAGAAGCTCCCAGTGCTAATGGCCTCGCCCAGGCGGCCTTCGCATTTCAGAGGCGGCGACTCCTGCTCATGCCTTGACCCAAAAGCAAGCTCGCTACACCCTGCTCCATGGCAGAGCATGCCTAGGCGGTGAGTGCAAAGCCTTCCACCTGCTCCGGAGACCCTGGGGGGGTGGGCAGTAAAGAATGGGGGCAGGGAACAGGGGAGAGGAAAGAATGTGGAGCATCTGCAATGAAAAGGTGCTTAAGAAAGAGGCTTGGAAGCCTGACAGGAAGGTTTGTTTTGTTTGCCCAGCAGCTACCCCTTAGGAAGGGCAGAGAGCATGGCTCTGAGGGTTCCCTGTGCACTGAGTCAAGTTCCACAGCCAACTGGAATTGGCCTCAGTGTCCTGGTCTGTAAAATGGATTAAGCGTGTCCCAGTGCCTTCACCGAGCTTTCATGGCCAATTGAGATACTATATAAAGAAAATGAGGGAAGAAGTGAGAAAGAAAAGGAAAGGCGAACAACACAAAAGAAAGACTGGAAGGAACCTGTAAACCCATTGTCACTTAAATAGGGAATATAGTCAATAGTGTTGTAATGATGGTATGATGCCAGGTTGGTACTGGAAATATTGGGGAACACTTTGTAAAGTATGTTATTGTCTAACCACTATTCTGTAACTAATATAAAACCTGAAACCAATACAAAATAATATTGAATGTAAAGAAATGAAAATTGGGAGTGAAATTTTTATAAATTTCAAAGTTTAAATAAAGGCTGTAAAGGAAGGAAGAGGGAGAATAAAAAAATAGTGTTTTTCATTTTACCACTTTATTGTCTTTTCAGTACTTGAAAAAGACAGTTGTCTTTATATGGTGCTTTTATACTTTTCTAAGTCTAAGTCATTATCTCTTTTTAATTTCAGGGCAACTTAAAGACAAGATAATTATTCCTTCCACTATTCAAAGAAAGGAAATCTTGGTGTCTGGTCCCAATGATTAAATTGTCAAGCCCTTATTGTAAAGCAGGCTTAGTAAAATTTTCTGTGAAGGGTCATATCTATACTAATAAAAGCCTTGGGGGTTATCAGACCAGCAGAGGAGAGTAGTTGGGGGCAATAAGTCTGGCAGAGAAGCAGTTAGGGGGCAATCAGGCAGGCAGGTGAGTAGTTAGAAGCCAGTGGTCCCAGATTGTGAGAGGGATGTCCAACTTCAGGTTTAGGCCCAATCCCCAGATCGGGCCTAAACCTGAAGTTGGACATCCCCCGATGGGTCCCAGATTGGAGAGGGTGCAGGCTGGGCTGAGGGACACCCTCTCCAGTGCACGAATTTTATGCACCAGGCCTCTAGTTATTACACATTAGGTTATCTAATTGGCTATTTCTTTCATTGTCACAGAAGTAGAATAAAATATTAGCTGGGCATTATTTAGGGCTTAAAATGTAACCAAAGCCCTAACCGGTTTGGCTCAGTGGATAGAGCATTGGCCTGTGGACTGAAAGGTCCCAGGTTCGATTCCGGTCAAGGGCATGTACCTTGGTTGCGGGCACATCCCTGGTGGGAGGTGTGCAGGAGGCAGCTGATCGATGTTTCTCTCTCATCGATGTTTCTAACTCTCTATCCCTCTCCCTTCCTCTCTGTAAAAAATCAATAAAATATATTTTTTTAAAAAATGTAACCAAAAAGCCCTGGCCAGGTAGTTCAGTTGGTTTGAGCGTCATCCCCATACGCCAAGGTTGTGGGTTTGATCCCTGGTCAGGGCACATAGAAGAATCAACCAATGAATGCATAATAAGTGGAACAACAAATCCATCTCTCTCTCTCTCTCTCCCCTTAATCAATAAATAAAAATTTAAAAAAGAAATGTAGCCAAAGAAAGAACTAGATAATAATCCTACATAAGTGTTGAATGAAATGAGATTGTCATCTAATAAATTACAAAAATTTTATTTTTCACAAAAGTCATCTAGATAATTATTTAAAATGCAGGTTCCTGACCTCAAATAAGGAAACTATAACACTTTTTTTATCCTAACATAACCGATGAATGTTACATTAGGAGCAATAACTTCTATTTACCCAGTTATCAAAGGATACATACCCACCAGCCTATCTTCATTCAATTGGTGGTATCCTATCTAATAAAAGAGTAATATGCGAATTGACCATCACTCCAACACACAAGATGGCCACCCCCATGTGGTCAAAGATGGCTGCCCCCATGTGGACACAAGATGGCTGCCACAAGATGGCCGGCAGGGGAGGGCAGTTGTGGGCAATCAGGCCAGCAGGGGAGGGCAGTTGGGAGCTACCAGGCCTGCAAGGGAGGGCAGCTGGAGGGGACCAGACCTGCAGGGGAGGGCAGTTGTGGGCGACCAGGTCTGCAGGGGAGGGCAGTTGGGGATGACCAGGACAGCAGGGTAGGGGAGTTAGGTGAGACCAGGCCTGCAGGGGAGAGAAGTTGGGGGGGACCAGGCCTGTAGGGGAGGCAGTTGGGGGGGACCAGGCCTGTAGGGGAGGGCAGTTGGTGATGACCAGGCCAGCAGGGGAGGGCAGTTAGAGGCAACCAGGCTGGCAAGAGAGAGCAGTTAAGGGTGACCAGACCAGCAGGGGAGGGTATTTGGGGGTGACCAGGCTTGCAGGGGTCCCAGATTGGAGAAGGTGCAGGCTGGGCTGAGGGACACCCCCACCCCCATGCACAAATTTTGTGCACCGGGCCTCTAGTTAAACTATAAAATAGAATTATCCAAAACAAGCCACATTTCTATAACTCAAGTAAACAACCTTTTCAATGTATCTCAGCACACTAATTTTATTCCTTTTCTTTTCACACACTAAATATATGGTTGAAAAATATTATTGAATGCTAATTCTTAAAGTTAGAAGGTGACATCAGCTATCATTAAATCAAATCCTTTCCAAGTGCAAAATGGAGACAAATAATAAGAAGCTTGCCTAAGATCATACATAAGTTAGTCACAAGTAGCTAATTATTCTGTTACTTATTACTCCATTTTGAAAGAGGACCATTTGAGTACCAATGCAGGCAATAACAGGCTAACTGGTATTCATTCTCATACCAAAGAAAAGAGTCAAATGAGATAAAATATAGACGAACATCTTTTCATATATTGGACAAGACACATCTCAGGTGTGTGGTTATTGAGAGGAGGATAAAACTGATCTGAGCCCCACATAAACCCACAATCACCCTAGATTTTTGTTTAGGAGGATTATCCTGCTACAGAGCACAGAAGGGGAGCTCCAGAGAGTGGCAGCCTTACTGCACTGAGGAGACAGATAGCACATCATGGGCTGCTGAAATAGGTGAGACTTAGAAGATAAAGACATCACATAAGGAAGCTATGCAGAAAGGAGCATCCAGAAATCAGCATGGTGAGTCACATAGCTGAGGCCTAAATGTACAAAACATTCCACAAGGTCTAGAAGATATCACATGGAACAGGACTGAGTATGACACAAGCGGTTTTGCAGAGCTAGGAGAATTTGAAGTTTGTGGCCGGCCTGAACAGAGATCTCAACAAACATCATGGGTAATGAGTGAAGACTTAAGAAAACCACACCTAAGAAGGAGCCATAGCCCATAACAGGCATACTGTAAGACTAAGTTAAAAACTAAAATAAACCCACTCCAAAAAGACAAAAATAAAAATAAACACGATAAATCCAAAATGATTGTTCAATAATTTAATTGGCTACCAAAAGAAAACTCAACACTTTTTAAAGGGAGTACCATTATCCAAACTTCTTGTTAAACATTATTTTAATTTCTAATGTAAAATAAAAGTTATTAGGAATAAAGGTATATGAAATGTTATCCACCATCAAAAGAAAAAGATAAATATAAAAGACCTCAAGATTACATATATGTTAAAATAGAAGACAAGGATGCTAAAGGAGTTATTATGAATATATTCAGGGTGTCAAAAATATGGTCTTAATGAATAAACAGATGGTGGAATCAGCAGAGACACAGGAACTATAAAAAACAATAAAGGTGAAAACACTATAATGGAATTACAATATCTATGAGGAAGAAAGTTACTGGATTAGGTTGACAACAAATCAAAGGCAGCAAAAGAAATGGCCAGTGAGTATGAAGATATATGAATAAAGTAACACAATATGAGAACACAGATTTAAGTCTTAAAAAATAAATAGACTTGTGTGGCAATATCAAGTATGAGATGAATCAAATGGATTTGGTTCTAGCTTCTGATGGTCATATTAATCAGAGTGGCTGATGGAGTGGTATACTCATGTGTGCATTTACCAGAAAGAAAAATAGAGCAAAGTTCAGCTAGGTTTGCTTGTAGACCATTTAAAACAAAACAAAACAACATCAAAAAACACGTCTTCTAGATTCATGTTTCCTCAGTTGCATAGCTGCATGGCTGCTTGTCTATTGGCCATCGGAATATCCTTTTAGGAGAAATTCCTATGCAGTTACTCTGCCCCTTTTTAAATTGCATTGTTTGTTTTCTCGTGTTAAATTGTATGAGTTCCTTGCATATTTTGGATATTTATCCCTTATCAGGTGTATCATTGGTGAATATCTCCTCCCCTTCTGTGGGGTGTCTTCATTTTGCACTTTGTGGTGCAAAACTTTTTACTTTGATGTAGTTCCATTTGTTTACTTTTTTTGTTGTTGTCTCCCTTGCTGAAGAGACATATCTAGAAAAAATATTACTAAGAGTGATGTCAACAGGTTTATTGCCTATGTTTTCTTCCAGGAATTTTACGGTTTCAGGTCTTACTTATATGTAAGTCTTTAATCAATTTTGAGTTTTTTTCTTATGTATGGTGTAAGAAAGTAATCCAGTTTCATTATTTTTAAAGTGTCTGTCCAGTTTTACCAACACAATTTATTGAAGGGACTATCTTTATCCCATTATATATTCATGTCTTCTTTGTCACAGATAATTAGATCATATAGCCGTGGGTTTATTTATGGGCTCTCTATTCTGATCCATTGATCTATATGTCTGTTTTTATGCCAGTACCATGCTAGTAATAATAATAAATTATAACCATAGAAATATGTATATATCAACAAAATCACTAAATTACTTAATAGGATAGAAGTGAAAGCTATTGCTTACTGTATCATTTTAACTAATAAATATAGAAGAATGAAGGAGTAAAAAATCATCAATGGATGTCCAAACTAGCAAGTTTAATGAGAAACTGTGGTTGTACACAATCTCAAGGTATCACTCTATAAATTATTTATTAATTACAAAGAGAAAACTAGTGACTTCATAGTGGAAAGATTTGGTGGAAACCACTTTCATCTAATAATCAATGTTAAGATCTCCAGTACTGAGGCAAACTGAAATCTCTTGTGCATTTGGTGAGGATGCAGTGGGGAGGACTAGCATCACTTCTCTGCCATAATCGCTGTATCAGTTTGGGTTCTCCAGAGAAAGAGCCCACAGGATATATTTATATAAAGAGATGTATTTTAAGAAATTGGTTCATGAGAATGGCAGTTATGAAAATGGCAAGTCCAAAATCTTTAGGACAGACTGGCAGGCGAGATTTTTATATTACAGTTCTGAGGCAGAATTCCTTCCTCACCAGGAAATTTTGCTCTGACAGCCTCAACTGATTAGACAAGGCCCACCCTCATTATGATGGGTAATAACCTTCATTTTAAGTTAACTGGTTATAAATGTCAATTGCATCTACAAATACCTTGTCACATCTAAATTAGTGCTTGATCAAATAACTGTGCACCAGATCACAGTCAAGTGGACACATAAAATTTAACCATCACACCTGCCAAAATTCATAATCTGAATGCAATCATGAAAAAAAAAAATAGAGAAGTACAAATGAAGGGGTTTATTATGAAACAACAGGCGTCTAGTCTTAAAAATACCAAAGCAAAGGACAAAAAGAAGAAAGGCTAAGAAACTGATTTACTACATTAAAGTAGACCAAAGGCATACAACAATTAAATTTAATACAGGTTCCTAGATTTCATCCAATATTGAATGAAGAACATTATTGGCACAATTTACGAAATTCCATTACCTAGTGTGGTCTAGACAAGTCTCTAATTTTGATAATTTTTCTGTAGTTATGTAAGAGAAAGTTCGCATTTTTAGAAGTTCACACTGAAACATTAGCGGGAGAGTGGCACCATCTCTATTTCACTCTGTACACTAGGCAGGATAATGGCCCCAAACAATGTCCAAATCCCAGCGCCTGGGAACACCATCTCCCTACATGGCAAAAGCAACTTGGTGATATGTTTGAATATGGATCGTGAGATGAGGAGCTTGTCCTGGATTCCCACGGTGGTCCCAAAGTGATTAAACAGGTCTTAAGTGAAAGAAATAGCAGGAGAATCAGAATCAGAGAAGGTCAGTGGCGTTTGGAGTGGTACCATTACTAGCTTTACGGTGGAAGGGGATCACAAACTGAGGAACGCTGGCAGCCTCGGGAGCTGGAGGGCCTGCGGCAGCCTTTAGAGACTGAAAGGCAGGGATGGGTTCTCCCCAGGCCATACAGCCCTGATGACACGTGACTTTTAGCTCCGGAAGACCTGTTCTAGCTTTATGAGCTCCAGAACTATCTAATCTAATAATAGACAAATATGCAAATTGACCGCACCTTCGCTACACCTAAGCCACGCCCACCAGCCAAGCCACGCCCACCAACCAATCAGGACGAGTATGCAAATTGCCCCAACAAAGATGGCGGCTGATTTGCATATCAAGACAGTGTCGAAAGAAGCCAAGAGCTGCAAAGGGGAGTAAAGCTTCGAAGAAGCAAGCAAGCTAGGAGGGGGGGTGCGGGGGGAGGAGAAGGGAGGAGCGAAGTCAGGGCCGTGGGCGAAGGGAAACGAAGGCGGGCTGGAGGAGAAGGCGGGGCCGGCGGCAAGGGCGGAGCGGAGGCGGGGCCGGGGCCGAAGGGAAACGCGGGCGGGCTGGAGGAGAAGGCGGGGCCGGTGACAAGGGCGGGGCGGAGGCGGGGCCGGGGGCGAAGGGAAATGCGGGCGGGCTGGAGAAGAAGGCGGGGCCGGTGACAGGGGCGGAGGCGGGGCCGGGGGCGATGGGAAACGCGGGCGGGCTGGAGAAGGCGAGGTGGGTGGCAAGGGCGGGGCGGAGGCGGGGCCGGGGGCGAAGGGAAAAGCAGGCGGGCCGGAGGAGAAGGTGAGGCGGGAGGCAAGGGCGGGGCGGGGCGGAGGCGGACAACAATGGCGGAGCAAAGGGAAATGCGGGCGGGCTGGAAGAGAAGGTGAGGCGGGTGATAAAGGCGGAGCGGAGGCGGGGCTGGGGGTGAAGGGAAACGCGGGAGGGCCGGAGGAGAAGGCGAGGCGGGCGGCAAGGGAGGAACGGAGGCGGGGTAGAGTGCAGCAGGAAATCCCATTGCAGGAATTTTCCTGCAACGGGAAAGCTAGTCCTATATAATAAAAGGCCAAGAGGCATCACGGCCTAAATGACCAAATGACCGGTCACCATGAGGGGCCCCCCGCCTGGATCTGGGACATGGCTGGCCTTCAAACTGCCGGCGGCCCCTAGTCCAGGCTGGCCCAGCGCCCCAGAGGGGACCCCTGTCACGATCGGGGATGTGGTCCCTAGCCCAGGCCGGGGCGGCGCTGGGGGCCCTGCGTATGCAGCGCAGTCTTTTAAAAATAAAGAAAGACCCACTGGCGCTGGCTGCTCCGCAACCACCCTCACCCCACGTGGAGCCCCAGGCAGAGCAGCTCGGGTGGGTGTGGGCCGCGGCCCTAGGCCCCAGGCCCCGTGGGGGTGGAGAGGTTCACGCCGCAGCTGGTGTAGTGACTCAGGTTAACTTTGCTGGGGAGTCCGAACTGGACTGAATGGACAGCAGCTGGCGGTGCTGGCCAGGTTAAGCTCCAGGAAGATGTTTTGTAAGAAGAGTGGGCAAGCCTATTCTCCCAGTAGAGTTCTGATCACTGGGAATGATGTGAAGGGAGGCCTCCAGAAGTCTCACATGTTATATGACCGAGCAGGAGAAGAGCCTACAACTGCATCTCTGCTCTTCATCAGTGGATGCGGGGCTCATCGACTCCCCTACTGGCTGGCACGCATGCTCGAAGGAGGAGAGGACCTGCTGTATGTGGCAAGGAGGCTGGTGAGGTTTTCCAGTGAAGACATAGGTCTGGCAGACCCATCCACGTTACCACAAGCAGTGGCCGCCTACCAGGGCTGTCACTTCATAGGCATGCCGGAATGTGAGGTGCTTCTGGCCCAGCGTGTAGTCTATTTTGCCAGAGCCCCAAAGTCTATTGAGGTGTACAGTGCCTACAACAATGTCAAAGCCTGCCTGTGGAACCACCAGGGGCCTCTGCCCCCCCCCCCCCCCCCGACACTCCCACCCCCGTCCCACTGCACCTGAGGAACGCACCAACCCGGCTCATGAAGGACCTGGGCTATGGCAAGGGCTACAAATACAACCCCATGTACAGCGAGCCTGTGGACCAGGAATACCTGCCCGAAGAATTGAGAGGAGTGGATTTCTTCAAGCAGAGGCGATGCTGACTCTTTGAGGCTATGATAGCAGAAGGATGTTACTTTCTTTTCTTTTTTCTTCTTTTTTTTTTTAATAGGAATGGCCGGAAAGAGAGTAAATGGATTGTGAAGTTGGTTTCCGGGTAAAAGTTAAAACAACCCAACTTTTTGTGCCAGAAATTTGAGAGTTTCTTAAGTGGAGGCACAGCCACTTCAGCTAAGTGTGTAATGTTGAATTGTGTTCATTTGCACTCTGCAATGGTTATGCGTATGGAAGTGTCTGGCAGCTTTGTGCAATGAATTAATGTTATAAGGAATTATCTATTTTGTCACAGTATTTAAATCATAATGTCATTTCAGAATTCAGTTCTGTGGGATTTTTTTTCCCTTTAAAAAATGTATATTCTGGGTAGTTTTAATTGGTAAAAAAATATAATTGTGATTTAATACTGCATAGTGTTCTAGGATATTTTATTTTTTATATGCAAAGGTCTTATGAGCCAATAAAACTATTTCAAAGTGAAAAGAAAAAAAACTTTGGTGGGGATGCCGGCGAGGCTCCGGCGTGTTCGGGGGCAGCCTGTTTATGCCAGGACCCGGGTGCGCGGCCGCATACACGCAGGGGGCATGTGCTGGGAGCATGGCACAGGCATTATATGGACATTTGTGCATGAAAAGGTGTGCACACACCTTTGTGTGCATAAATACATCTGTTTCTCAGAAGCGTACCGGGAAAGGTGCTTTATCTGTAACAGGCAGTTTTCAAAATGTAATCCAGAGCCAGGGATCTGTAGCAGAAACACGCACACAAGAAAAGGTTTTTGATACTAAACACAAAGCTGTAATTGAAGTGTTTATGCTCAAATGTACTGTGAATCAAACATATGGTGATATTTATTATCTGATGGGTCTATTTGAAAGGTTTGGTCAATCAGTTCTCATTTCACAAAAATAAAATAATGTAACTAAGTGATTACTAAATATATACTTCTAAGGCAAAGCAGTTTACCCGCTTTGTGTACTTTTGCACATGTGTAGCACATCAAGGCTGTTTATAAAGTATAACTTGGATGATGTGACAATATGGTTGAGGAAGGGGGTGTGGTCAGTTGTTTTTAAAAATTAGGCACCTCACAGTTTTTAAGACAAATGTGTTAACCTAAAATCTTCAGAAGGCAGGGTCAGGGGTCTTTTAAGACCTTTGTATAGGCCTAAGACATAAAAAGCAGCTACCTTTTTAGGATGTGGCCTAAAAGAAACCTGTTATTTTCAGTTATTATTGTCTTCAAAGTAAATAACATTTTTGCAGCCTTTTTATGTGAGGGTTTTTTTTTCATACTTTCATTACAATATTTGATAGGTGTTGTCATTATTTTAAAGCAATAGTTTTTTTTTTTCCTCTCAATATCAGAGACCTAAATTTTCACATACACCCCAAAAAGGTTTATTTGAAGTAACTTATGCATCTGGACTCTGGGTGGCCTAATTCAACATTACACACTAAGCTGAAGTAGCTGTGCCTCCACTTAAGAAACTCTCTGGGTGCCGGCAGGGGAGGGAATTTGGGGGCAATCTGGCTGGCAGGGGAGCACTTAGGCGTCAATCAGGTTGGCAGGGGAGCAGTTAGGGGGTGATCTGGCTGTCAGGAAGAAGCGGTAAGGGACCATCAGTCGGGCAGGCAGGTGAGTGGTTAGGAGCCAGCAGTCCCGGATTGTGAGAGGGATGTCCAACTGCCGGCTTAGGCCCGATCCCTGCGGGCCTAAACTGGCAGTTGGACATCCCCTGAGGGGTCCCAGATTGGAGAGGGTGCAGGCCGGGCTAAGGGACACCCCCCCCCATGCACAAATTTTGTGCACCAGGTCACTAGTCTATATGTATAAAAGCCCAAGCGACCGTTCTACCGTTTGACCATTTGACTGGTAGCCATGACATGCACTGACCACCAGGGGGCAGACTCTCAACGCACAGGCATAGAAACATGGAACAGACTGATGAATCTCAGAGGAAAGGGGGGAGGGGGGAGGGGAAGGCTGGATGAGATTAATCAAAGATCTTATATGCATAGTAGAAGCCCCGTGCACAGAATCGTGCACTGGTGGGGTCCCTTGGCCTAGCCTGCAGGGATCAGGCCGAAACCAGCAGTCCAACATCCCCCAAGGGGTCCCGGGTTGTGAGAGGGCCTCTAGTAAAATAATAAATCCTTGTTGTTTTAAACTACTAACTTTATAGTAATGTGTTGCGGTAGCAATAGAAAACGAATTCACTCTCAAATGATTCAGAAAAAAGTGTGCATTTATTTGAAGCCACATCTAGAGGTAATGTAAAATACATGAATCAAACATGATACATTAGCAAATTTTGGTTAAGAGTCTCTAAGAGTTCCTTGTACTACTTTTGCAAGTTTTCTTTAAGTGTGAAGTAATATTAAAATGAAAATGGACGCCAAAAGGTTTGCTGGCTTTTTAAAGAGAGAGAGGTATTTACAATTAAATTGATACAATGTATAAAATTTGTTTCAAATGAAACAGGGAGGAGGGAAGTTGTGGGGTAAGAATAGGATAATATTAACCATGGATTAATGGTTTTTACAAATGACCAAGATGGAAAAAAGTTTGAGTATACTTTTTGTCTGTGTTCACATGTGTTTCAAATTCTTAAAACGTTAAAAGGAAAAAATAACTATTTCATCTAAAGAACTATGGAAGGGAAAATTATGCAATACTAACTTTTCACAGTCTATTTAAGGAATTAGTAGCCTCAATTGAAAAAAATAATCAGCATAAACTCTGATATTCTAATGTCAGATCAGTTTAATATGTTTCATTTACTTGAGTAGATAAACCTGGAAACAAGAGGTTTCTCTCTGAGTATGTCAGCCAGTGGACATGAACTTTTCCCTTATGTGAAAACTACAATCCTTGGATAAACATAACACACTGCTGGTCTTCTTACAAAATGAGTGAGCACAGAGTTTGTGTCTTTCTGGCTGCCAAAGCTACTTTTCTTTCCCTGGAGCATTCTAGTTGGCAGGTAGTTTGAGGGGACCATTGGCAAGAGACAAAGAGCATACATTTGGATTATCAACTTCACCTGCCCCTCCTCCCCCTTTTTTATCCTTACCCAAGGATATGTTTATTAATTAATTAATTAATTAATTAATATTATTATTTTTACAGAGAGAGAGAGAGAGAGAATGAGAGAAACATTGATGGGTTACCTCCCGCACAGGCACGAACCAAGGATCGAACCCACAACTTTTGGGAGTATGGGATGACGTGCCAACAAATGGGGTCACCCGCCCTTTTTTGGCATAAATATATTAAAGGGTTAAAAATATTTGTAGACATTTAAAAAAAAAAAAAAGAAAACTGAAACAGTCAAACAGTGAACCTAACTTTTCGCCCTTCCCCAAAGAGAGAAACAAATAAGAGCATGCGTTTCTTGGCCAGATCCAATGAATTTAAATTTTCCATTAGCATATAATGGGTTTAGATTATAAATCCCTTTGAGCGTGGGAATCAGTGAGGAAAAAAACAACAAACACTCTGCAAGCTATTGTTCAAATAAACTCAAGCTGTGATTTTAGAATATACTGTGCCTGTAAAGAGAAAGATAGTAAGTTTTATATGTGTCAGGGTTTTTTTTTTTAATAGTAAGGTTTTTTTAAAGCCATTTCATCTTTGAGAGACTCAATGATCATGTTTGATGACAAGCCAGATGGCAGCTCTTGTCTAGACCCTGTGCCAAGAAGCATGACAGGAGCCGCAATTTACCTTCCGCAGCGAGGCTGGCTGCCGAGCACTCCGCAGCTGCGGGCGAGCAGGCTGCTGCCGGTAGTGCAAGCACAGTTGGTTCCCTCCCAATTTGGATGGAGCAGGTAAGAGGCTGAATCAGTACCCAGCAATTATGGAATTGGCATGCGCTGCATTGTTTACTCACAGTAATATTCCTACTGGACTTTATTAAAACACCATCTGTTGTCAGGGCAGACAAAGAATCCGAACAGAAATTCAGAGCAAGACACAGAGAGGGAGAGAAAAGTGAGCGTGTGTATGTGTGCGTCGGAGCCCTGCTACAGGACTTGGTTGCATTTCTAAGAGGCCATGTTTGATCCTGGAGGTTATCTTTTAATGGATATCCCCACTCTCCCAGATTTTTGTTTATTGGTTTCCACTGCCGGCTAGGCCAAAACAATTTGTGGCCAAATGAAGTTGGCTGTGTGTGAGTCAGGCTGGAATTGAAGGCAGTGAGCGCATGCATATGAGTGGAACCCAACAGATTAGCATTGCTGCAAATTAAAACCAAAATGAGGGAAAGTCGTCCCAGTGAAAGATGCTCAGAGTAAACTTCTGAGTTAATGTTCGGAATATAGGCTGAGTAATACAGGATATCTGCCAATAATAATACCCTCAGGGCACAGGGAAAAGTGACTGTTTTTTACAATCAGCTGTTTCCTCTCTTTTTTAAATCCTGCAGATGGGGAGCAGATATTTCTAATATGCAGCTGGTCTCTACAAATGGCCAAGTGTAATTTTTCATACACCCACATACAATTCCAGGTGAAATGAATTAGTCAGAATTCCTCATCAGATAATATACTAATAAAATGTGATGCAAGTAATTAAATATGCAGATCCAAGAAAGCACTGAAACTCCGATGTGCCCTTTTAGTTTTTTTTTTTTTTTTAAAGACATTTGTTTATTTGGAAATTTTGTGCAAAAAAACCCAAAACACTTCTTAAAATAAAAGTGTAAAATAAACAATCCTGATTCATGTGGCAAATGAAAGTTTCAGAAAAATGATTGTAAAATAATCCTTGAATACCTTCTGATTAAAAGACTTGGCTCATTTAAATATATATATTTGAATATTACTGAGCAAATGAATTGGGAGTATTGGGTGGTGGGGGCGGGGGGAGCCAGAGGGAAAGCTCACATAGTGTATGATGTCATTGTCTGCTTTGCCCGACACTCAGGCCGCTGATATTCTTGCCAAGACATGAGCAGTCATTTTAATTTACAGAAATTCTGTTTAGCACTTTGCAAGCCGTACCAATATTTACAGAGAATTCAATGAATGAATGAAAAGAAACAGCTGCGCCTCCTTCCACCTCATTGCCCACTTTATCTCTAACTCTTCTCCTCAGTGCTGCCTTATTTATAGGCATTTTGCTGAGCAACAAACTGGGTTGGCAGCATTCAATACACCAATGCCTGTTTGCTAAACTCTTCACAATTCTTGTGAGGAATTTTCTCCTTCCTAAGTGTGTTTTACCGAGAATACCAAAATTGGCTCGCTACTTTCTGGATTTATGTTTTTAATAGGCTACAAAATGCATAAATATACCAATTGCATATTTTTGCCTAAAACTAGATTTGTTATGGCTTTAATCCTGTCCCCCAAACCAGGACTTTGTACTGATGATATTTTACTGTTTAATATTGTATGTATGATGCAATATCAGTTACTAGAGAGGATGTTTTAAAAAGACCCAATCCTTACCTTCAGGGAGCTTAAGATTTAGTTAGGGAGATAAGATATATACTGAAACAATAGAAAACAATAACTTGCATATGATGATGTGGATCAGCTTGAAAACTGTAGGAATTCAGAGGACAAATCACTCAAGGAAAAAGGAAGGAAGACCTGGCTTTCCTGACTTTTGAAGTTGAGAAGGTTCTGAATAGGCAAAGGGGAAATAACAGACATGGCAAGTGTAGAGAGAAATGGTGGGAGGGCAGCTTTTGCAGAGATGCAGAAGTAGAAGAAAGGAAGGGGGTCTTCAGGGAGCTAAACTGGGTTGTTGGTCCAAAGAAAATGATGATTTAATGAGAAACAATTTTCTAGGAGCCCCCACAGTTTATTGCACCTCAGCCAAGGAGACCTAGCTTACTGAGAATATGGTAAAGACTTTAATGAAGGAGAAAACATCTTTGTACAAATATTGTTAGGCTCAATAAAATTTTAATGTACAACCCTGTCTGAAAAACAGGCTATATAAATATTTGAAGACCAAAGATTATCAAGAAAGAATGAATTGGTGAACTCAATGTGACAACTGAAAAATATGTATAATAAGAAAATGCGGCAGAACCTAAATGCCCTTGTTGAAAGTTTGCTCCTACCACGTACTAAGGCTTTTGTTTAGATTCTACACTAATAACTGGAACAAACCAAATGACGATGCATTTTTGATGGTTACCAAGACCTGGCTCAGGATAAGTGAGCCCTTTACCCAGGAAGCAGAATGAAAGCTGTTGAGCTTGAACCATACTTGAAAGGAGGGGGTATAAGGTCAAAGACAAAATAACTGTCTCTGGTGTCAGGTCTGAGGGTGAGATCAAACCACACAGAATAAAAATGTTGTAAGGTTTGAAGCTAAGGAGAGCTGGGATAGGTTAAGAGATGGGCATGTGAGTCGATGCCATGGCAATTATGGTGCTTATCAGAGCATTGGCTTTATGTGGCACAGAAGAATTATTTCTGCAAAGTAATATTTAACCTATCCATCACACCCTTTCCCCCTAGTGCTTACTCCTCCTAACATTTCTCCACTGGAAAATTCCACTGGAATAAGCTTCTGGTTTGAGGGTTATGCTAGGAGAAGAGCAAGAAATCATCCCTTGTTCTTTTGCCACTAGAGTCTTTCCTTCCATCTATTATACAAATGTTAGTCCCCTTCACTAGAGTGGGTGTCTTCAGACATACATCACTGACTTTTGACATACATTCATGACATAGGTTCATTTCTTTGCTCACAACACCAGAATGATTTAGTTTGAAAACTTCAGAATCTGAAGGGAACACTTGATCAAAATGAAACAGGAATTTTAGGTGAATATAGGCATGCTAAGGAATTTTTAGAGTTGGGGTCCCTGGAAAAACACAGGGTTACTGACTGGGAGAAGGTACATTTCCATAACACAAGGAAGCCAGGCGCAGTTGCAGTTACATTTCCATAAGACAAGGGAGCAGCAACAGATACATTTCCATAAGACAAGGGAACTGGAAGTAGCCAAAAAAGATCCATATTTACAAAATAAAGAAGGAGGAAGAAAGCCCATAGGGAATTGGAGGACAACCATGGAAAAGGGCCTTAGAAGTCACTATAATAACCAATTCTAAAGGGAATATTGACCAATCAGAGGGGATATCAGGGCACAGGAACTGCAGCCTTTATAAACAAGGAAACAGGAAGTCGGTGGGACTCTTTCCCCTCCCCACTTGGGAGTCTGTGCTGTGAGAATCTTTCCCTTTCCCTAGGTGGGACTCTGTACCTGTTCTTCAATAAATGTCCACCTTTGGTATACCACCTTCTGTCCGCGGATTCATTCTTTGACTCCAGCAGACAAAGGATCTGGGTTCCAGTCCAAAAATTCTGTATCAAAAACATATTTATTAAAATGTTTGCTCTTTTATGGCAAACAGCTTTGCAAACTATCTGGAGTGTTTTCTTTTGGGGTATTCTCACCAAGTTCAATAATTCTTTCCTGCTTTTCTAGCGCAGGCCCGGGATGAAGCAGCTGTCACAATGTTGATGACCAAGAACTGGATTGCCATTTACGAACTCCTCTTTAAGGAGGGGATTATGATGGCCAAGAAAGATGTGAACATGCCTAAACACCCTGAGCTGGCAGACAAGAATGTGCCCAATCTTCATGTCATGAAGGCCATGCAGTCTCTCAAATCACGGGGCTACGTGAAGGAACAGTTTTCCTGGAAACACTTCTACTGGTACCTTACAAACGAGGGCATCCAGTATCTCCACGATTATCTCCACCTGCCCCCCGAGATCGTGCCCACCATGTTGCACCACAGCCAGCCTGAGACTGGCCTCCCAAAGCCCAAATGTCTTAAGTGCAAGTGACCTGCAAGACTTACATGAGGGTCCAAAAACTCAAGAGGAAGGAACACTTCCAAGCTCCTTCTATGAAGCCAGCATCACCCTAATACCAAAACCAGATAAAGACAACACAATGAAAGAGAATTGCAGGCCAATATCCCTCATGAATATAGATGCCAAAATCCTCAACAAAATTCTAGCAAATCGGATCCAGCAGTACATCAGAAAGATCATACACCATGACCAAGTAGGATTTATCCCAGGAATGCAAGGATGGTACAATATCCGCAAATCAATAAACATGATATATCACATAAACAAATTGAGAGATAAAAGTCACATAGTCATATCAATTGATGCAGAAAAAGCATTTGACAAATTCCAACACCTTTTCTTGATAAAAACTCTCAACAAGGTGGGAATAGAAGGATCATACCTCAACATAATAAAAGCCATATATGATAAACCCACAGCTAACATCATACTCAATGGGCAAAAACTAAAACCATTTCCCCTAAAAACAGGAACAAGACAGGGATGCCCACTCTCACCACTCCTGTTCGACATAGTACTGGAAGTATTAGCCATTGCAATTAGACAAGAAGAAGAAATAAAAGGCATCCAAATTGGAAAAGAAGTAAAGCTGTCCTTATTTGCAGATGACATGATATTGTACATAAAAAACCCGAAAGACTCCATCAAAAAACTAATAGACTTAATAAATGAATTCATCAATGTAGCAGGATACAAAATTAATGCCAAGAAATCTATGGCATTTCTATATACCAATAGTGAAATTACAGAAAGAGAGACTAAAAAAGCAATCCCATTTACCATCGCACCAAAAAAATTAAGATAACTAGGAATAAACTTAACTGAGGTAAAAGACCTATACACGGAAAACTACAGGACACTGAAAAAAGAGATAGAGGAAGACGTAAACAGATGGAAGAACATACCATGTTCATGGATTGGGAGAATCAACATCATTAAAATGTCCATACTACCCAAAGCAATCTATAGATTCAATGCACTTCCCATTAAAATACCAATGGCATATTTCACAGACCTAGAAAGAACTCTCCAAAAATTCATCGAATAAAAAAAGACCTCGAATAGCCACAGCAATCCTGAGAAAGAAGAACAAAGTAGGTGGGATCTCAATACCAGATTTCAAGCTGTATTACAAAGCCACTGTTCTCAAAACAGCCTGGTACTGGCACAAGAACAGATATATAGATCAATGAAATAGGATAGAGAATCCAGATATCGACCCAAACCACTATGCTCAATTAATATTTGACAAAGGAGGCATGAACATACAATGGAGTCAAGACACTCTCTTCAATAAATGGTGTTGGGAAAATTGGACAGATACATGCAAAAAAATGAAACTAGACACCAACTTACACCATACACAAAAATAAACTCAAAATGGATACAGGACTTAAACATAAGACAGGAAAATACTAGAGGCATCCACAGGCAGCAAAATCTCAGACATATGCCGAAGGAACTTCTTCACTGATACTGCTCCTAGGGCAATGGAAGCTAAAGAGAAAAGAAACAAATGGGACTACATCAAAATAAAAAGCTTTTGCACAGCAAAAGTAACCATCAACAAAAACCACTGTATGGGAGAACATATTTGCAAATGTTATCACTGATAAAGGTTTAATCTTTAATATCTACAGGCAACTTATACAACTTAATAAAAGTAAGATAAATGATCCAATAAAAAAATGGGCAACAGACCTAAATAGAATCCTTTCGAAAGAAGACAGAAGGAAGGCCAAGAGACACATGAAAACATGCTCAAAGTCACTAATTATCGGAGAGATGGTACTTCAATGCAGTACCATCTCACACCTGTCAGAATGGCAATCATCAACAAATCAACAAACGACAGGTGCTAGAGAGGATGAGGAGAAAAAGGAACCCTCGTGCACTGCTTGTGGGAATGCAGACTGGTGCAGCCACTGTGGAGAACAGTATGGAGTTTCCTCAAAAAACTAAAAATGGAGCTCCCATTTGACCCAGTAATCCCACTTCTAGGAATATATCCCAATAAACTAGAAACACCAATCAGAAAGGATATATGCACCCCTATGTTCATAGCAGCACAATTCACCATAGCTAAGATTTGGAAGCAGCCTAAATGCCCATCAGCAGATGAGTGGATTAGAAAACTGTGGTACATCTACACAGTGGAATACTATGCTGCTATAAAAGAGAAGGAATTCTTACCATTTGCAGCAGCATGGATGGACCTGGAGAGCATTATGTTAAGTGAAATAAGCCAGGCAATGAAAGAAAAATACCACATGATCACACTCATTTATGGAAAATAAAGAACATTATAACCTGATGAATAACAAGATAGATACAGAAGCAGTAAAGCACCAAACAGACTGTCAAATTACAGGGGGAAGGCTGGGGAGTATTGGGGAGGGAGGGAAATAGATCAACCAAAGGACTTGTATGCATGCATATAAGCACACCAATGGACACAAGACACTGGGGGGTGTAATGAGGGCATGCGACAGGGGGTAGCGAGACTGGGAGAAGGTCAATGGGGGAAAAAAAAGGAGATATATGTACTAATATATGTAATACTTTAAACAATAAAAAAATATTTAAAAAAAAAAAGACTTGCATGAGGGGAAGCCGACAGAGACACCTACAGAAGAAGTGCTGTGCCCCCTGGTGCTGACAAGAAAGCTGAGGCCAGGGCTGGGTCAGCAACCGAATTCCAGTTTAGAGACATATTTGGTCGTGGACGTGGTCAGCCGCCTTAGTAAAGTTGGACGGGTTATTTTGTGTTGAATAAACTTGTGGTCAGAAAACAAAACAAAAAAATAAATAAAATAATAATTCTTTCCTTACACACGTCACACACACATGCATGTGCACACACACACGCACAAACACACACACACACACACACACTGCTCTGAGATTTTTAGCCTTTGGTCAAAAGCAAAGTGGAACCTGTAAATGCAATAAGACTGCCTCTGGTCCCAAACGGTGCTGTAAAGTAGTTCAAATGGTGTGGAGATGACAACCTTAGGCTCTGCTGCTTTAGAAGAGACCCTTTGTCACTGCTGCCTCCCTTGGGCGAGAACTTTTGGATAACAGAATAAAAACATCCCAAGGCTTGTGTATCTACACCACAGAGTAGAAAGTTGACAGAATCTCTAAATCAGTTCTTCATGGCTCTGTATCTTGGACTGATGAAGAAACCTTTTCTTTCTATAATGCTGGACTCCGAAGGGAGAAGTAGGACCTTGGCGTTAAACAGTTGTACAAATGGTGACAAGAATAATGCCACTGGAGTTTTTCCACAGGTACTCCCTGCTGTGTTGAGATGCCAGGAGCCACTAAAAACAAACAGAATCTTCCATTCTTTTGTTCTTCTTCCAAAGGTAGTGAAGCAGGAATTTTAAGGGGACATAGGCAGGCTTAGGGATTTTTTTAGAATTGGGGTCCATGGAAAGCTTGGGGCTGCAGACTGGGAGAAGGTATAGTTTCATAACACAAGGAAGCCAGGTGCAGTTACATTTCCATAAGACAAGGAGGCAGCAACAGGTATATTTACATAAGACAAGGGAACTGGAAGTAGCCAAAAAGGTCTATATTTACAAAATAAAGAGAAGGAAGCCCTTCATTCAGAAGAAAGTCCAAAGGGTATAGGAAAACAATAAGGAAGGGGGAGAGGGGGTATAGGAGACTGCTTCTAGTAACTTTAAAACCTTTGAACCCAGGAGTTACTATGGTAACCTAACTAAGGGAATAGTGACCAATCAGAGGGGATATCAAGGCACCAGGATCTGCAGCCTTTATAAGGCATTGGGAAGAGGAACCCAGTGGGACTTTTCCCCCTCCCTACTTGGGAGTCCATTCTGTGGGACACTTCCCTCTCCCCATGTGGGAGTCTGTACTTGTTCTGTTGCAGAAGACCAAAGAAATACCAAGCAAGCTTCCTAGAGAAAGGGAGGGACCCCGTTTATTAACACTAGTGGACTCCGGGAATAATTTCCAAAACAGAGTGAAGAAACACGCAGAGGGCTTCACTTTTTATAATCTTCTGGGGTCTTTGTCTTGCAGATATGGTTCCGCCCCCTTTCGTGTCCTTATAGGAAGGCCCCCAGGTGTTGGGGGTTCCCAGGCCATATCCGATGAGCTGTCCTGGGGCCAGTGATAACGAACCTTCCCCCCCTACCCAGGGCAGTGCATTGTTCACAGTTTTTATGGCCTGACACACCTTGCAAGACCAGTTTCCTCCTCACCCCCCCCCCCCCCCTGCCCCCTTGTCCCACAGCTTCTTTTAGCCTTGTGGTGCAACAACCACAGGATGTTATGATGAACAGGGTTGATGACCACTCTTACCTACTTCCTGCTGGAAAGGGATGATGACCCAGGGGTTAACATCCTGCTTCTTCCTCTCTGAGGGGTTTGTAGGGAGTTCTTCTGGTTTGTAGGACCATCTGAAGTTTAAAGGCATTCCCGTCCAGTTTGCAGGCAGGCAGAGGTAAGCAGTGGTCCCACACTCGTAGAATGTTCCTGCAGGGGGCACCAGGGGTAGGTGGTGTTTTCAGCCTTGGGGGTAGAGTTGCGTAGTTCGTCTGGGAGGTGACCTGTTGGATGTTGGCCCTGCGTATTGCTGAAACAAATAGGAGCAACATTAATTAGCTGCACATTGGCCATGACAGGTCCTATTATTATTTTTTTCCATCCAATACAATCCGCGCCCCCCTCTCTGCCCCCCACAAGTGCATTTGGTAGTAGAGTCGTAACATGCTGCAGGCTGATAAGTATAGCTAACAAAAATCTGGCTTGATTGGGTTTTCTCGTGGACTACCCGGTCTAGCATATTTGGGTAGCGAGTTTCTAAGCAAGGAGCAAAGGATGGCATGACAAGGTGTAATCCAACAATTTATGATAAGGCCTTTGTTTCCTTGCTGTGTGGGGAGCAGTAATTTTATGGTTCTTCTGTGTCCCAGCAAGAGCAGATGAGTTCTCCTCCTGGTACTATTCTTGGATTCCTCTGGCACTCATAAAAAGACAAAATAAGAATTATTAGATAAAACCAGTGATTATCCAGAAATACTAGAGCATGTTTCAATAGGAGGAGATAAGAAAGAAAGATTAGTGTTAGGGAGAATTCTGCAGGGTGTTATCTGAATTCCTTGGAGCAGTTGCTCGGCCAGGTCTGCTGTCTTCTTGAGGGTGATCCACAGAGGGTGTTTCTGGTAAGAGGTCACCTTCCACTCAGACTGGATATCACTCGGCTGGTGGGCTGCCTTCACCCGGGAGTGGTGGATCCAGGTGTTTAGTCCTGCAACCTTGAGAGCTGTGGGGGTGGTTAATATGACTGGATAGGGTCCCTTCCAGGTAGGCTTGAGGGGCTCCTTTTTCCAATCCTTTACCCAAACCTGGTCTCCAGGTCTATAAGGATGTACAGCTGTTCCTAGAGAGATGGGTAGTCTGTCAATAACCCACCTGTGGACCTCAAAGACAGTTTGTCCAAGTCCTTGTAGTTGTTTCTGGATTTCTAAGTTCCCTATTTCCCCCAAATCTCCCTTTGGCCGAATTAAGGGAGGGTGTCTACCATATAGAATTTCAAAGGGAGAGAAACCTACCCTGGCCCTTGGGGCACAGCGTACCCACAGGAGTACAAGAGGCAAGGTATCTGTCCAGGATAAGGTTGTCTCTTGGCATAGCTTAGCCATAGCCTGCTTTAGGGTCCGGTTCATGCGATCCACTTTCTCTGAACTCTGAGGCCTGTAAGCTGTATGTAGATTCCATTTAATTCCTAAAGCCTTGGCTACCTGTTGTACTATTTCTGCCATTATTGGACCCTATGGTCAGAGGCATTCCATACCGTGGAATTATATCCTTCAGCAATGCCTTAGTGACTTCTCTAGCCTTTTCAGTTCAAGTGGGATATGCCTCGACCCAACCTGAAAAGATGCAAACAAAGACTAGCAGGTATTTATTCCCTCTGCTAGGCCCTATTTCTGTAAAATCTACTTCTAAGTCCTCAAAAGGAGCTTTTCCACAGCGCTGAACTCCTATTCCTCCCACAGGACCCTGCTTAGCATTGCTCTGAGCACAGAGGAGGCAATGCTGAGAGACTGAGGCACACAAGGAGGGTAGATGGGCAATCAGGTAGTACCTGCCTAACAAAGCTTCTAGGGCAGTCTTCCCTAAATGAGTGAGTTCATGCTGCTGGAGGACTACCTTATGGGCTAACTGTTCTGGGACATAGACCCTATGATCTGGGAGTATCCACCAGCCTTCCATTGTTCTCTTGCCCCCTTCTTTCTGGGCCCATTTCTCATCCTGAGGAGTGTATTTTGGAGGTTCAGGTAATTCGGGGCCAACATGATCCATGCCTGTGCTGCTTGTTCTTTAGCAGCCAGCGTGGCTGCGGCATCAGCCTGCTGGTTTCCTTCTGATACTGAGTCTTTCCCTTTCTGGTGACCTTTGCAATGGATGACGGCTATTTCCTTAGGCTCCCAGACTGCTTCTAGTAACTTTAAAATCTCATTCTGATTTTTGATTCCTTTTCCTCCTGTTTTCAAGAGCCCTCTTTCCTTATATGAGGACATGCAGGGTAGCAGAGGCATAGCACAAGTCAGTATAGATGTTGGCACGCTTATTCTTACTGAGTTCTAGGGCTCTGGCGAGGGCCCAAAGTTCTGCCCTCTGCGCTGACCATCCTTCAGGCAGGGCCTGTGTTTCACTCGTCTCAAAGTTTGATACCACTGCATATCCGGCTTGTCTTTTTCCTTCATCTAAGAACCTGCTGCCATCTGTGAACAATACCAAGTCCATGTTTTGCAGGGGCCTATCCCTTAGGTGTGGCCGGCTGGAATAAACCTCCTCTAGGACTTCCAGGCAATCATGCTCAGGGGCCCCCTCAGCAATGGGTAGAAAGGTGGCAGGATTAAGTGTTCTCACTGCTTCTAATCATACCCGAGGATTCTCACATAACAGCCCTTGATACTGAGTCATTTTTGAGCATGAGTCAGCCGGTGCTGCCCCCTTGCTTCCTTCAGGGTGACCACAGCATGAGGTACTTTTACATTTAAGTTTTGTCCTAAGATAAGCTTATCCACTTCCTTGACTAACAATGCCATGGCTGCAAGGGCCCTAAGGCACCGGGGCCACCCGGAGGCAACTGGGTCAATCCGCTTGGAGAGATAGGCTACTGGTCTTTGCCAGGGTCCAAACTCCTGGGTTAGAACTCCTAGGGCTACCCTGCTGTTCTCGTGAGCAAAAAGATTAAAGTCTCGCGTCACATCTGGTAGCCCTAGTGCCAGGGCCTCAGTGAGCTTTGCTTTTATGGTGACGAAGGCTTTCTCCTGTTCGAGACCCAAGTCGAAGGGTGCCTTCTCTTCTCCTCTTAAAGCTTCATAGAGAGGCTTGGCCAGGTCTGAAAACCCTGGGATCCAATTTCGACAGAATCCTGCCACTCCCAGGAATTCCCGAATCTGCCATCGGGTGGTGGGGACTGGGATGGCACATACTGCCTGCTTCCTTTCAGTCCCTAGCCTTCGTTTCCCTTGGGTGATCCAGAAGCCTAGAAACTTGACTTCTTTCTGACAAATCTGTGCCTTTTTCTTAGACACCCAATGACCTGTTTCAGTTAACAGTCTCAGAAGGGCTCGTGTTCCCTCCCAGCACTGAGCTCCTGTGGAGCTGGCCAGTAGGAGGTCGTCTACATATTGGAGTAGAACACACCCCAAGTCCTGTCCTGGGAACTTAGACAGATCAGATGCTAGTGCTCTACTAAAAAGAGTAGGGGAGTTCTTGAACCCTTGTGGCAGTCTGGTCCAGGTGAACTGCTCCTTGGCCCCTGTGGTTGGGTTTTCCCATTCGAAAGCAAAGAGAGGCTGACTGGAAGGCACTAATCGAAGACAGAAAAAGGCATCTTTCAGATCTAGGCATGTAAACCATTCCGCCTCTGACGGGATGAGTCCCAGAAGAGTGTAGGGGTTTGGCAGTGCTGAATGCAGGGTTATAACAGCCTCATTAACCGCCCGTGTGGTAGTCCTTAGTCCCAGGCTTTTTGACAGGCAAGAGAGGCGTGTTCCATGGAGACCTGCATTGTTTAACAAGTCCCCACTGAAGCAGCCGGTCTAAGTAGACCTGGATTCCTAGGCGTGCTTCCCTTGGAATTGGATATTGGCGGATTTTAACAGGCTGTGTCCCAGGCTTTAACTCGATTAGCACCAGGGCGTGGTCCTTAGCCAGGCCTGGAGGATTCCCTTCTGCCCAGACCAGCAGGAATTCCTTCTCTAATTCAGGTTCTAATGGTGAGGCCTTTGTCTGGGGGGTATAAAGTCTCCAGTCTTCCTCCCTCAACACTGCTAAGGACAGGATCTTTAAGGAGGTCTCCTCACCTAGGCAAAGCTGTGCTGAGCCATCTGGAGCAAAAGTGATTTCTGCTCCCATTTTGGCTAAAAGGTCTCTACCCATTAGAGGCACTGGACAGTCTGGCAAGTACAGGAATTCATGAATTACTTGGTGACCGCCAAGTTGGCATCAGCGAGGGCGGAAGAATGGTCTAGGGGTCTGGTCCCCAGTAGCTCCAATAATGGTGACCTCCTTTCCTGAGAGAGGCGCTACTTTCTGAGTGACTACTGAGTGCTCAGCTCCTGTATCAACCATAAAGTCCACAGTCTGGCCCCCAATTTTCATTCTGACCATGGGCTCGTGGGGGCCTAGCTGAAGTGAGCCTGGTCTGTCCTAGTCAGAATCAGCCATTGCTAGCCCAATGAGATCTGCTTCAGGTGGCTCTGGTTGATAGCAACTGGGCGGAAAAGGGGGCCCAGTCTTTTTACTTTGCCGTTTGGGACATTCATTCTTCCAGTGTCCTGTTTCCTTACAACAGGCACACTGGTCTCGTCTCAGGCTCGCTCTTCCTTTCCCCCCTGGTCTGTATCCTTGCTGATCTGTCTGGGAGCCTGAGCCTCTAAAAGCTGCTGCTATTATATTGGCCCTTCTTTGTATTCTCTTTTCTTCCTCCTTCCTTGCTGCACTGTCTCGATTGATGAAAACCTTGTTAGCTATCTCTAGCAGTTTAGTAGCATTCTTTCCTGCAAACCCTTCCAGTTTCTGTAATTTTCTCCTGATGTCAGGCTGGGCTTGTCCTACAAAAACGGCATTTACCATGGTTTGATTTTCTGGGGCCTCATGTCTAAAGGAGGTGTAGATCCGGTATGCCTCATACAGTCTCTTATAGAAAGCTGCTGGACTTTCATCAGGCTTCTGGAAAACCTCAGAGATTTTAGCCATGTTGGTGGGCTTCTTGGCTCTGGCCCTGACCCCCTGGAGGAAGGCCAGCCAATATCTTTCTAGTCCGGTCCTTCCATCTTCTGAGTTCGGGTTCCAATCAGGTTCATCTGGAAAGGCCTTCCTGACCCATCTGTCTGTATCTAATATTCCTGCCGGGGCCTGGGTCTGGAGCCACTTCCGAGCCTCTGTTACTACTCTCATGCGCTCCTCAGTGTTAAAGAACGTGAAAAGGAGCTGCTTGCAGTCCACCCAGGTGGGCTTCTGGGTCTGGAAGATTGTTTCTAGGAGGTCTATCATGGCCTGAGGTTTTTCAGAATAAGCTGGGGTGTGATGTTTCCAATTCAAGATGTCACTTGTGGTAAAGGTCTGATAATAATAGACTGGCCTTCCCTCCTGCAAGGTCCCATCTTCGCCAACTACTTTGGCACCCCGAATCTCCCTTAGAGGCATCTGACGTGCTGGTTGTGGCCTGGGCCCTTGATCTGCTGAGCACAAGTACTGCCCAACTGGCTCTGGAGAGCTTGGTTGAGGAGAAACAGAAGGGGGCGGTGTTTCTGGACCTTTCAGACCAGCTAGGAAAGCACTTGGTGCTATCTGTGGCACATATGGAGATGGTAAAACTAGTGGGACTTCCTCAGGGATCCTGGCAGAACAAAGGGTTGGGTTCCCTTCTGAGAGACCTGTTTCTTTTCTCCTACTACTAAAACCTTACAGAACCGGACCCAAGGCGGCAAGGTTTGAGCAATTCCTAACCAGTTGTCTATGTAAGGGAACTGATCTGGGTGTCCGGGGTCTGTCGTGACTACATTCCAGACCACCCTGACCAGTCCTACATCTAAAGAGCCTATCGGGGGACAGCCAACCCCAAAGGCTAGCCATTCTAATTCACAGAATTTCCTCAGTGTTTTGGGGTTCATTTTAATACCATAGTCCTCAATAAAACCCTTTTCAAAATATTCCAACATGCAATTTAGAACAGTGGGTTTACTTTGTCCCAACCCCATGATGATCGGTGGTGAGAGACAGACAAGGGTGCAAGGAAATTTACTAAAAGCCTGGAGGGTCTCCTTAAAGAAAAGATCCTTAATCAGCACAGGTAGGGGCAGGGCGGGTAAAATCTCTCCACCCTGAGGAGCTGTGAGCTCAAAAAAATCCACAAATACCTTTAAATCTACCCCAGAATTCCAAAATTTCAACCTAACACAGCAAAATCACAGAGCAAACCAAAGCCCCTAGTACACAAACATAGACAGAAATTTTTATCAACTATCCCTCTGAGATAGAGAGAAAATGTCTCTGAGAAAACTAGCTCAACAGCACTGCTTGAGACTTTTGCAGACCATCATGGGTTCAGCCTTCAGCAAATCAAATGTTTTAACCAGATGAGTGAACAGAAAATCAAAGTAGCTTTCGCTTTCACACAGACCAGTTAATCAGCAGATAATTATGCCAAGACAGACAAACATCCGTACTCACACTCTCTCAGTAGACTAGCCCAGACTGGAGCTGAGCAGATAATGCCCAACTCCCCAGATGGGCATGGGGGCACTCCTGGCACCCACGCCCCAGAACAGAATTCTCAACCGACGTCTCGGTGAGAACCTACTGGAGGAGTTAAGACTGCTTCCAGCCCCCCTTCTCGGTAGCAAATTGGCTAGTCCCACATACAAACAGACAGCAGAGTGAACCCCTAATTCCTTAATCGAATCTGAATTCACTCACCTCCGGAGTCATGATTCCTGATTTACCTGACAAAGTCCTGTGACTTCTGGGGAGGTGATCCCCTTCCACTCACTTGGAGTGGGCCTGACTGACTGGGGCCCCTACCTTACCAATTCTGTTGACAGGTCCAGAGGTGTCCATCCACTTTCTCCAGATGCCGGCCGGGTCCTGGGCTGAGGTCTGGAAGTGCCTGGAGCCCTCCCACCCCCCACTCTCCTCCCCCAGTTTAGTTCTGCTAAAATCAGCCTTCTTCCTGAAGCCTGTCCCGCACCCCTCGGGCCCCAAACCCGGTCCACTCACTGGAGGCAAGAGCCAAACACGGTTAGCTTCATGGTCAGGGAACCAAATGTTGCAGAAGACCAAAGAAATACCAAGCACGCTTCCTAGAGAAAGGGAGGGGCCTGGTTTATTAACACTAGTGGACTCCGGGAATAATTTCCAAATCAGAGTGAAGAAACACACAGAGGGCTTCACTTTTTATAACCTTCTGGGGTCTTTGTCTCGCAGATATGGTTCCGCCCCCTTTCGTGGGCTTACAGGAAGGCCCCCAGGTGTTGGGGGTCCCCAGGCCATATCCGATGAGCTGTCCTGGGGCCAGTGATAACGACCCTCCCCCCCTCCCCCAGGGCAGTGCATTGTTCACAGTTTTTATGGCCTGACAGGCCTTGCAAGACCAGTTTCCTCCTCAGTTCTTCAATAAATCTCCACCTTTGCTATACCACTTTCTGTCTATGGATTCATTCTTTGATTCCAGCAGACAAAGAATCCGGGTTCCAGTCCAAAAATTCGGTATCAGTAGTGCTAAGTATTTACAGCAAGGATTGCCATAGTTCTCTTGATAGAAGGAACTGCACTGAAAGTCATGGGTATGCTGATCAGTTCTAAAGTCTAACATTTTAGTTCAGTAGCCAAGACCATGCAGAGTAGCCCAGCTATTATAAAGGCAGAGTTCCAGGGTCCTCCTCTTTGAAGAGTTGATCAGAATAAAAGTCTTCAGGTAGAAATATAAAGTATTAGAATACCTTTATATTTATAAGGCATGAATGCTAAAACTCTATTATTTTAATTGCCAAATTACTGCAGTAAGGAATATACACTCATTGTCTTCCTGATCTGTTCTATGTATAAATTAAGGGGCTATTCCTACTCATGGGGAAGGAGTTGAGATATTGGAAAGAATGAAGAACTCTTGGACAGGATTGAGAAAACAGCCCAAAATAGAACTTTAATTAAATGAATTAAAACCCCCAAAATTCAACAGATAGGATAAGACTAAGAATAAAATATGGCAGACACTGAAAAAAAATGCCTTGATTTAAAACAAAGGAATAAAGAGACTGAAAGAACAAATACCTTCATCAAGAAATTATATGCATATACGAAAAATCATTTCATGCAGAAAGCACATTAAAAGCAATGGGCAAAGATCAAAAGACAATAAAAAAAGATTTTGTTCTGGAAGTAGACTTCAGATTATCTTATCAGATGGAGTTATGGATAAAGTTCCCCAAATATAGATTAAAGCCTGACATAAATTAAAGATCTATTCAGAGTGAGATAATTCAATCACTGGGGTATTTGACCCTACTTGTTCTTTTAAGAGCAGAACATTCAAGAAATTCTTATTTTGCCAACATTTTCTTAAGTCAGTTAATAAGAGAAACGCTTATTCCAAATTTAGTTTCAAGCATTAAATAATTTGAAGTAATAAAAGTAGGGGAGAGTGTCCATATAATTTTAGTCTTTAGCTATCAAGGAAATAAATGAGAACAGTCAAACAAATTCAGATATAATCGGGGTGGTGTGAAAAGACATGCCATAGGTTTAGACAAAAGGTAGATCTTATTTATGTAAATGACTTATTTCTAATGAGTAGTTTACATATATTCTGAATACAGTTTATTACTATATGTTTCACTAGACCAAAATTTTTGACTTCAGAAATTCTGTAATTTTTATACCAATAAACTTACTGAAATAGAAATATAATATAATGATTCAGAATCTGGCAATTAACTATGTCTGCATATGGAGAAAGAAAACATGGTCATACTGTGCCAGTTACTAAGCAACCACTTTGTAGCACACTATGTCACCAGGCTGGGAAGAGAATAAAGAAATAATGCTCTCCTCTTAGGCCCTATTAATTCCTTTATAAGGGATGCATTACCAACATAAGGATGGCAAGGCATTTCCTTAACAATGGGGTTTTGTATTTCTATGACTTTTGTTTTTTATTTTATATTAAATTTTAATATTTCTTGAGACATAGACCATTTTGGCAATCATGAAAGTAACAATGAATGTGTGGATGGATGAGTGAATGAATGAAGTATTATATAAAGAACTCAACAAATAGTAGTGTCCACATTTTGCTCATGACATCCACTTATGGAACATCACGTAAAACTAAATACAGAAGTATATTATTACTAGTTTTTTAAATGTCCACTCATAGTCTAAAAATATTTGTCTACTAAATACACTATTAGTAGACAAAATATATAAAATATAAAGAACATATTAAAAGCCACGGAAAATATGAATGTTCAGTGAAAAAAAAAGACACAAAAATATTCCAAAACTATTTGTAGAAAAATTATTGCAATTGCCAAGACCTAATGGGGATATGGCAATCATCCAAGACAGTATATTCTTTTGCCTGATTTCTTTTGAAAAGTAAATTGGACCCATGACTTCAGAAAAATTAACCACAATTTGGAGGTGAGGGTCAACATGTATTTTATTAGCTTCAATAATAATAATAAAAAAAATCTCTGCTGCTTTAGAAGAGCTACAGCTGTTTTTCTTGAAGATTATTCTATGCGCCTCCTCATTGGATTTACCCAGGGCACTTTTAAGGTGCAGATTCTTGGAATTTTTGCCATATCTATTGAATCAGACTCTTTCTGCTGGTGCCCCTGAAGAGATGCTTTAAACAAGCATCCTCACTGATCCTTAGGCAGACTAAAGTTTGAGAACCACTTTCCACATATTTAAAAGCCTTCCTTAATTAAGAGTTTTCCCATATATCACCAAAGCTTCAATCCTATAATGGTATAAAATGAAATGTATTTGCAACCTCAATTGCCTATTTTGGGGGAGGTTTAGATACTTTTTATAGATTTGGTTGTGTTGTCCATTGGAAGTAAAAAATGCTACAACCCCAAGGGGCATACAACTATGCCTCTCTGTGATTGTCATCTTGTACAGGTTAATAAGAAATAATAACTATCATATCATCTTGGTGACATGAATTGTTGTGAGCATTTTCACCTTGACAGCTGAATAGAAGAATCTCCAGAGATTACTTCTTGAGAAAAGCAAAATACCCACAGCTGAATATTATTAAAAGTTAAATATATATATATATATATATATATATATATATATATATAGCCATAGGCACAATGTAAGTACAACAAAACCTGAGATTTATCTTTCATTTGATTCTAATTATGGAATATGTAAATAAATGAAATGGAGTAAGATAAATGTTTTTCTTTCCAAATTGCACTTTAATCTTTCAGGTTTGTATAATTTTGCTTTTTTTTTTTTTTTCTCAGGGAGAGAATAGCATGGAGAGGGAAGGTTTGGAAAAAGGGAGGAAACACAATGAAACTGCCAACTGTTCCAGAAATGAATGTTTTTATGGTACAGGGGTCCATTAGGGATTCAACAGAGGCATGTAATCTAATTACAAGAAGCTAAACAGCTCCCCTCCCTTAAGGATGGCATTCCATATTGACCTGCTAAAAATAAAAACACCAAACACATTCGTTATCACAGGGGTTGGTGCTCACCCTGTACTGACACAATCCGGAATCTGCTGGCACTAGCCTTGTATCATGTGCTACCTGTGTGGGGGCGCCGGTGCACCTGAGGACAAGCCCATCACACTGCAATGCAAGCACGCCGAAGTGGTATAACGTCTGCGCCAGAACTTTCGCATCCTTATAAATCATTGCCTAGCTCTTGCTGGGGCAACAAGAAAGAGATCGCTGGCATATAAATGTAAATTATTGCATGTCCTCTGTAATAGAATAATAATCAGGTTGATTTACCGGCTATGCACAGTTCCTGAGAAAGTGGGAGAGTGAGGAGTCGTTTTAATAGCGTGGAGGGGTTGGCTTTTACTGGACCATTCACATAAAATTAAAAGCAATCAGCATTATGGATCACAACTTTCTGGGTAAAAATCACCATCAATCCCTAGAAATAAACTGGAATGAGAATAAGGTGAAGAATGAATTCCACACTTCATGTGAGTATAACATCTGATCTCTTGTGTCCTATTGTGCTCCACATAAACGTATTTGTTGTATACCAACAGAGCCAACACCAGGGGTGTGCTCATTTCTACTGTCTTTGTCATTATGTGTTTAAGCACTTCACAGGGGTCAAGAGGAAACCAATGGGAAAACTTCTCTGACTTCCGATTCATACTCTTGAGAAATGATGTTACTAGACTTGGATGGAAATAAATTTATCTCTATGGCAATAAAAAAAAGAAATAAATTTCCCCATAATTTTGGTGCCTGTGCAAATCTAAATGTTTGTCTCCCCCGAACCTTCTTCACCTTCCTCCCCCTCCCCTTTATCCTCTTCCCCTTCTTCTTCCTTCTCCTCCTGCTCCTCCTCCTTCTCTTCTTTTCTTTTTTTTTCTTTCTAGGTTTTCTCCAGTAATATTCTGTGTTCAGTTCTGTCCTAATGATAAGCAGGTAAATAATTGTAGTACATGGAACACTGTGCTGTTTTCAGGGTTACCACAGTTCTATGTATAGCATAGTGACGTCTGCCGTCATTCCCCAAAGCACTAACTGGAACATGAATTCCCTCGCCAAAGTAACTAGGGAACTACAGAATCCTTCTTATCCTTGAAATGATCAGTTCAGGTTTTGCATTTGACAAGCAACATTAGAATCATAGATGCAAACTTAGGAAGTCCCTCTACAGTTTCCTAGAAGCTGGTGGAAGTTGTCATTGAGCCCCTTTCCAGAAAAGGAAGAATGTCATTATTATAGACCTCTGCAAGAAGGAGATATACACACATACAAATGTAATAGGTACATTTGATCACATATAATGAGGTTTCATTGCTTTTATTATTTTTTATTTTTTGTTAGTCCTCACCCCAGGATATTTTTCCCATTGATTCCAGAGAGGGTGATAGAGAGACTGGGAAGGGAAAGAGAGAGAAAGAGGAGAGAGAGATACATCAATGTGAGAGAGCCACATCAATTGGTTTCCTCCCACACTGCACTCCAGGTACGTGCCCTTGACAGGGAATAGAACCTGCAACCCTTCAGTGCTGCACAGGCTGACGGTCTAACCACTGTGATTGCCAGCCAGGGTGCTTTTATTATTATTATTATTAAACATTTTAAAATCAATATTCTTTTTTTTTTAATTTCTTTATTGATTAAGGTGTCACATATTTGTCCTCATCCCCCCCATTCCCATCCCACACCCTTCCCCACGGATGCCCCCACCCCCCTGTTGTCCTTAACCTTTGGTTAGGCTCGAATGCATGCACACAATTCCTTTGGTTGATCTCTCCCCCTTCCCCCTACCCTCCCTCTGAGGCCCGACAGTCCAATTGATGCCTCCTTGTTTCTGGGTCTTTTCTTGTTCATCAGTCTATGTTGTTCATCATTTTCCCTAGATGAATGAGATCATGTGTTACTAGAAATATACTTATAAGAACCGAATGTGAAACGAGCAATAATAGTTATGCTGACAGGCAAATGAATCAGTCTGTAGTGAGTTTCTTTCTGGACCAACAGTTCTTTTGAGACCCAATTTCAATGTCCACCAGTTCCTTATGTGTACATGCCAGCACTGACTTTTCAGTTCTAGATGGTGGACAAATGGTGGTAATGCAGGTCTGACTCGCTCTGGTTTGGTCTCTCCCAGACCCAGGGGCGCGGCCTCACCTGGACCCAGGGGCGCATGGCCTCACCCGGACCCAGGGGCATGTGGCCTCACCCTGGCCCGGGACCAAGCCTCACCCGGACTCAGAGGCGCATAGCCTCTCCCGGACCCAGGGGCGCGGCCTCACCCGGACCCAGGGACGCGTGGCCTCACCTGGACCCAGGGGCGCGCTGCCTCGCCTGGACCCAGGGGTGCGCGGCCTCTCCTGGACCCAGGGACACGCGGCCTCACCCGGACCCGGGACCCAGTGGGGCTTCGTCTTCTTGATCCCAATTCCTGTTGGTCAATTCCTTCTCAGCAATTCCTTCGGCTATTTTCTCAAAGCTCCGGGGCGGCTGCCACGGAACTTGCTGGGCGGCGGGCTCGGCGAAGCTCCAGTGTGCCTGGTTCACGGCGGTGGGCTGGTCCGAGGTCGCTGCGGCGGCACTCAGGTCTGCAGCGGCGACCAGTTGCCAGGCGAGCGCACCTGGATCGGGGACCCAGCGGGGCCTTGTCTTCCCGATCCCAACTCCCATCAGTCAATTCTTTCTCAGCAATTCCTCTGGCCATTTTCTCAAAGCTCCAGGGCTGCTGCCTTGGAACTCGCTGGGCGGCGGGCTCGGCGAGGCTCCGGTGCACCCAGTGCGCGGCGGCGGGCTGGTCTGAGGTCGCTGCGATGGCGCTCGTGTCTGCAGTGACGGCCGGTCGCCGGACGTGTGCACCTGGCCACTTCCAGGGCGCAGAGATTCTCAAAGGACTCGGAGGTCAGCAAGCGCAGAGTCTCCCACCCCATGTCCCCCAGGGGCTCGTCTATCCATGCTCGGCAGTGAGCAGAGCCGTCCCCTCAGCCGGAGACCGCCGGGGGGAACCGCGCCGAGCACGTTCCAGGCCGCCATTTTGTCGCCAGAGCCGTATCTTAAAGTGTGATCTTTGCCTCACTGGCATCAGCATCATCCCGCGTCCCCCTCTCTTTTATTCTAGTTGTAGAGCATCCGCTCAGCCAGCCCTCCGGTTGTTCTGGATGGTGTCTGCTCTGTTTTCCAGTTGTAGTTTCAAAATTGTTGTGGTAGGCAACAATCAGGCATCCGCCCTATGCCGCCATCTTGGTCCTCCCTCTAAAATCAATATTCTTAACAATTTAACATTTCTGTTATTTCCACACATAACATTGTCAATTTCTGCCTAATTAGATGAAATACCATGCTTCTTTTTTAACATATATTTTTATTAAAGCTGTGGTACATTTACCCCATGGAATACTATGCAGCAGAAAAAAAGAACGATATCTTACCCTTTGAGACAGCATGGAGGGACCTGGAGAGTATTATGCTAAGTGAAGTAAGTCAATCAGAGAATGGCAAGTATCACATGATCTCACTCATATGTGGAATCTAATTAACAAAATAAACTGATGAATGAAGTGGATCCAGAGACATGGAAGCATGGAACAGAGTGCAGAATCTCGGAGGGAAGGCGGGGAGAATGGGTGGGTGGGATGTAAACAACCAAGAACCTTGTATGCATATATGCATGGCCCATGGACACAGACAATGGGGCAGTGAGGGCCTGGGGAAGACATGGAGATGGTCAGGAGGGGGTCAGTGGGGGGGGGGAAGGGGACATATGTAATACTTTCAACAATAAAGAATTATTTAAAAAATAATAAAGATATTTTTTATTGATTTCAGAGAGGAAAGGAGACAGAGAGAGAGATAGACACATCAATGATGAGAGAGAATCATTGATTGGTTGCCTTCTGCACACCCCCTACTGGGGATCAAGCCTGCAACTCAGGCATGTGCCCTTGACCAGAATTGAACCCAGGACCCTTCAGTCCGCAGGCCCTCGCTCTATCCACTGAGCCAAACCAGCTGGGGCTGCAATGCCATGTTTCTTGAATGAGAAATTAAATTTTTGGAAAGTAAGATATTTGCCATTTTCTCATCATGGTTCTAAAAACATCCACTGAGGTGGTTTTATAGGCAAGTCATCTGCTTTTTAAGGTATTTATCTTAGCATAGCTTCTGTAGTATGTGGAGGATGAGATGTTGTAGAAAGCTTTATTTGTGTGGAATTTCATCCCTTAATTTGCAAAGTCCCATTTCCCTAAAACCAGTCCTGGAAGAGGTGCATCTGGGAATTCAGCAGAGATAAAAGCAAAGCCAGTGTCCAGAGTTTCCCTTCCTTGGTGGAGCTGGGTCAGGCACAGCATCAGGCTAGTCTCAGTCCCTTAGTCCGTTGTGTGAGGGGCCCACCTGGGCAAGTGCAGAGCATGAGAGCCAGGAGACAGGCATGAGCAGCAAGAGAGGGAGCTCCTTTTGTTTAGGAGCTTATTAGCTCAGATTTCTTGCCCTTGTGGTGACCAAGCCCATCTGGCCAATAACCTGCTCCCAGGTATGACCAACAGACAAACAGTACCTCCCCTGTGTCACCCAGACTTTACTGGGCATGCCTATGATATTAGGCCTGCCCTTCCTTTCTTTCCAATTAATTAATAACTGGGTTAAATACAACAATATTGCAACTATTAAGAATAAAGCTTAACAAATAAAGGTATATTTTTGCTACGTATGCATGCCTATCTGGAAAAATACACAAATGGCAGGACAAGTAGAAGTTTCTTTACAACCGGTGATTTTTACAGCTTGTGTCTTCATAGTTTTTCATCTATTATGTATATAATTAGAACTAGGAATATCAGGGTGTTATTGCTGTTTGTATGGCACTATTGTGACATATCCTATGTAATAAAGAAGTAATATGCAAATTAACTGCCACGCCATCACAAGATGGCTGCTCCCACAGTGGAGGCAGGGTTCCCATAACGAGTGATCAGCAGGGACCTGAGGCTGCATGGAGCAGGGCCGGGGCAGGGGACTTGAGGCTGCACCCCCACCCAGCAGAGCTTGACAGGGGACCTGAGGCTACGCCTCCTGCCTAGCACTGGGCCAGGGGACCTGAGACTGCACCCCCCCATCCAGCGCCAAGCCAGGAGACCTGAGGCTGCACCCCCAACCCAGTGGGGCTTGATGGGGGTGGGGCTGGCCGGGACTGGGTCTCACGTGATTTCGAGATGCATGCAGATGGGCAGGGACTTGACTCTGGGTCCCACGGTGCGCCCCAGATGCTGACAGGAGGAAGATTTTTATATACATTTTACTAATTTTCTTTCATCTCTGACACTTCTATTACAGAGAAAGGGCAAATAGCAATATTAAAATGTTTCCTCTAATTAATTCCCTTTTAATGTGCACAAATTTCGTGCACCAGGCCACTAGTATTTAACATAGTTAAAACTGAATATCTTTTTGAGCTGGTGAATTTTTTCAAATGTTATTTAACTATGTATAATTTTTTTGTTGTTGCTCTTTTATGCTTAACAGAAAACTCCTGCTGTGAGAGTTTGAACACATCTTTCCCCCACAGCCCCTGCCACTTCTCATCCTTAGTGGCTTAGAACACACAAACTTATCACCTCACAATGTTCCAAGGTCAGGAGCTCCCTAGGCTAAAATCAGGGTGTCCAGTGGGGCTACTATCTCCCCTGAGCAGAGCTCGCCCCCCCACTCCCCCCAACCACTGCTGTTGTCAGTCTAACATCTCTACTTTCTTGCCAACTGTTTGCCTAGGGGTCTCTTTTAGCTCCTAGAAGTTACCAATCATTCCTAGTGCCATGACCTCTCTCTGCTTCTTCAAGACCAGGAGGGGAAATTCTCCCTCATCTGCTCTGAGTCTTATATAACAACCTTGTCATGAGAGTGGCTCTCTCACCACCTTGATCATATTAAGTGATTGCATTTGTTGAGGGGGAGAGGATTCCACAGGCATGCATGCCAGCAGGCAGACTCTTAGGGGCCACCTCAGAGTCCTGCTTACCACAGTCCCCCTAACTAGGCCATAAAAATTAAATGTATTCTTTTGAAGAGAAAGAATAATTTCATCAGACATAAACTAGATAAATAAAAAAACTAACTATAGCCTTTTGATTTCTATAGAGCAAAGAGAAACAGAAGTGTAAACTATTTTTAATGCTAGAGGTGCAACTTTTTCTTGTGATTTTGGGAGGGACAATGTTTCCTTGGTAATAAAACTAAGTAATAACATATTTGAATTTTATAGAGAATTTCTTTATTTAAAACATTAAATTGCTAAGGAATTAGTGTCTTATTAAGAAATGAGTTGTTATTCCCTGTCTTCAACATTGTAGTCTGTAATCTGCTTGCATTTCCTCATAGATGAGGTGTTTTTTTGTTTGTTTGTTTTCCAGGTATATCTTCAGGGTAGTTTTTGCAAAGGGTGGCAGATGTTACAGTAATGAAGGAAGGTACACACAAACCAAAATGCATTATGCTTCCTTTCAGCTCTACTCAATACATAATTGTGTTAATATTCATATCATAGTCCATTTTAAAGCCTGACAAGTAGGTCAGCCCCATGGGTACACTCATCAAAAAGTAGTTATCCACTTTCTTTCACTGTGCAAATGAAATCAGGAAAACTGATAGGCTAACTGCTTATTCCTAGGCTTCATGATGAATCAGTGACGGAACTGGGATTACAATCTGGCCTCTAACCCTTTGCTTGGGTGTCCGAGGCCACCATAAAGGATGAGGCTAGCGCTATGCTACCAGTTTGAGTTGTGATAGCAACCTGAAAAAATCCGAGGCAATGATAAGAACTTCCCACAGAATTTTCCCACTAGCATTTCTGTGGGCACACCAGGTCATATCATCGACTCTTGTCCTCGATGAATTTACTGAGTGTTTCCACAAAAACACAGATAAATGGATGCTCGCTGTTCCCAGATGTCAAGGTCACTCCGTTAATCTCCACTTAGGAAAGTGATTTTGCGAACCCATTTCAGAATCCCCTTATACAATTTTCCTAAGTTCATTTCTTCCAAAGACTGCAGACCAAAACTTTCTACCCTGTGAGCAGTGCAACATCATTTAAGATAATTACATAACTCTCTGTGGGTTTCTGACAGCACCCTTCACATTGAAACACAGCTTTAAACCATTTCAGCTCATCTCTCTGCTAATGGAATTTTTAGCCTAAACCTCTGTTGGGACTGACTACCCAATAAATATGCTTGTAAGTTACCATTTACTCATTTATTTTTGCTACAGTGCACAAAATATTTTTTGGCAAGAATTTCTATTTCCTAAAGTTAAATCAAAGCAGATTTCCATTGGATAAGGGACATAAGCATTTCCTTCCAGGAGTTAACCAATACCTTCTCGAATGTTCCTTCAGCAGTACAGCCGGTGCTCATCTTCTCATTTGCATTATCCTCCGCATGTTGGTGATCTCAGACAGTAGGTACCTAGCTACATTTTCTTACATTGTTTTCATTCCTTCTAGTAAATTATTTTAAATAAGCTCTAAAGAAATGTCTAATACCTTGGCTGCGATGGTAGATATTAGCATATCACTATTTTCCAGACTTAAATAATAACACCAACTCAGATTCTTATATAAATGAGGTCATTACATAATATTATATTAACAAAGATTCTGAGAATATAGATTAAAAATAAAATATTCAGCTCATCTACACCTAATGAATGGCTAAGCTGCAGCCTCATCAAGCATCACAGAAGTGAACTAGGTTTTGGTCCACAAACTTAATCATTTTTGTCACCCTGGAAGTGTGCTGTATGACAAATTTCCCTATCTCTGGCCATTTGATATTGGGATATAGTCGGTCTGAAAGTTTCCATGCTCTCTGTTGATGCTGGACACCACTGGGTAGATTAATTTTATCACTCTTTTCATCTATGAAGACATGTATGAAAACTTTTATTTCAAATGTTTTTATTCCTTAGGCATCTACTTTATTTGATGGAAAAATGTGGGAATCAGGAGAGATTTATAATTATTTGTTGTAAGTAAAAGGCTCACCATCAATGTACAGATTCTAATTAGATTTTTTTATCTAATTAATTTCAGTAACATTCCTTAAGAGGAAATAGACAATTTATAAATTCTGCCTACAAACTGTACTTACGCAAGTATGTTTTTTATACATCTATCTATTATCTATCCATCTATCTTTCTCCCTGTCTATCTCATCTATTTGCCTAAAATTGGGTTTAGGTTGCCTTTCCTATAATGCTTCTTAAATAACGTCCATGTAAACCCATTTTTATAAGGATTTCTAGTTCTTTGATGGTCAATCTCCTAAAATAAGAAAAATGGCATCAGCAATTTTTCAATGTGAATTTATTATCATCACCAATTTTCATTTGTTTCTTTTCATTGCTTGAATTTGGTGACCTTACACTGACTAAAGATTTTATCCTAGAATATACAGTTAAAAAAGAAACACACACACACACACACACACACACACACACACACACACGCGCGCACACACACACACACAACAAAATAGCAGAAATTCTCTCAGCCACCCAAACAGACTCTGTTGTTGTTTTTTAATTTTTATGGAAGTATAGTTGCTGTATGATATTATATTAGTTTCAAGTGTACAACATAGTGATTCAACATTGATATATCTTATGACGTGATCACTGCATGAAGTAAACCAGATGAGTCCTAATGTTGACACGGTACTTATCACTGTGAGTGATACAGTTTGGGAAATGAATTTTCCCAGGAACAAAGACAATGGAATGGCTAAAACATCCTCAGAGGATATCTTCTCTATTCTACCCTAGTCCTCCTACCAGGAACTCTGCGTGGCCTGCCATAGCTTCTCTCACAGCTGCCTTCACTGGCATTGCTCAGATATGGACAACTGGCCGAAAGTGTGACCTTCTTCACACCAATGAACTTGTGCTCCAGAGCAGAAAACTGATAACAGGCTTTTGTGTCGTCAAAGGGTGAAGAAATGTGACAATCTGGGAACTGGTTTTAGGACCCCATCTGCTAAACCAGAGAGAAATCAAGATTTTACAGTTCTATAAATATTTTAGTGTATCCCATCATTTATGAACTGTGGCAGCTATCATAAAATGTCTCTGACTTTTGTTACAACTGCATATAAGGCCAGAAAATTGCATCTCGTGGTAAACCATAAAAACCTAAGTAAAAGCACCATTCCTTTCACTATATTCTAAAAATATACAACCTCCCTGTCAGTACATGGCAGAGTAGTTACCATCCCAGGATGCCTGTTTCTTTCTCTTTTTTTTTATCTGATCTTACCCTGGTCCTTTCAAGCC